>NC_135527.1:1418874-1421620 GCF_051989575.1 Stigmatopora nigra
TGTGTGTGTGTGTGTGTGTGTGTGTGTGTGTGTGTGTGTGTGTGTGTGTGTGTGTGTGTGTGTGTGTGTGTGTGTGTGTGTGTGTGTGTGTGTGTGTGTGTGTGTGTGTGTGTGTGTGTGTGTGTGTGTGTGTGTGTGTGTGTGTGTGTGTGTGTGTGTGTGTGTGTGTGTGTGTGTGTGTGTGTGTGTGTGTGTGTGTGTGTGTGTGTGTGTGTGTGTGTGTGTGTGTGTGTGTGTGTGTGTGTGTGTGTGTGTGTGTGTGTGTGTGTGTGTGTGTGTGTGTGTGTGTGTGTGTGTGTGTGTGTGTGTGTGTGTGTGTGTGTGTGTGTGTGTGTGTGTGTGTGTGTGTGTGTGTGTGTGTGTGTGTGTGTGTGTGTGTGTGTGTGTTGTGTGTGTGTGTGTGTGTGTGTGTGTGTGTGTGTGTGTGTGTGTGTGTGTGTGTGTGTGTGTGTGTGTGTGTGTGTGTGTGTGTGTGTGTGTGTGTGTGTGTGTGTGTGTGTGTGTGTGTGTGTGTGTGTGTGTGTGTGTGTGTGTGTGTGTGTGTGTGTGTGTGTGTGTGTGTGTGTGTGTGTGTGTGTGTGTGTGTGTGTGTGTGTGTGTGTGTGTGTGTGTGTGTGTGTGTGTGTGTGTGTGTGTGTGTGTGTGTGTGTGTGTGTGTGTGTGTGTGTGTGTGTGTGTGTGTGTGTGTGTGTGTGTGTGTGTGTGTGTGTGTGTGTGTGTGTGTGTGTGTGTGTGTGTGTGTGTGTGTGTGTGTGTGTGTGTGTGTGTGTGTGTGTGTGTGTGTGTGTGTGTGTGTGTGTGTGTGTGTGTGTGTGTGTGTGTGTGTGTGTGTGTGTGTGTGTGTGTGTGTGTGTGTGTGTGTGTGTGTGTGTGTGTGTGTGTGTGTGTGTGTGTGTGTGTGTGTGTGTGTGTGTGTGTGTGTGTGTGTGTGTGTGTGTGTGTGTGTGTGTGTGTGTGTGTGTGTGTGTGTGTGTGTGTGTGTGTGTGTGTTGTGGGTGTGTGTGTGTGTGTGTGTGTGTGTGTGTGTGTGTGTGTGTGTGTGTGTGTGTGTGTGTGTGTGTGTGTGTGTGTGTGTGTGTGTGTGTCGTGTGTGTGTGTGTGTGTGTGTGTGTGTGTGTGTGGTGTGTGTGTGTGTGTGTGTGTGTGTGTGTGTGTGTGTGTGTGTGTGTGTGTGTGTGTGTGTGTGTGTGTGTGTGTGTGTGTGTGTGTGTGTGTGTGTGTGTGTGTGTGTGTGTGTGTGTGTGTGTGTGTGTGTGTGTGTGTGTGTGTGTGTGTGTGTGTGTGTGTGTGTGTGTGTGTGTGTGTGTGTGTGTGTGTGTGTGTGTGTGTGTGTGTGTGTGTGTGTGTGTGTGTGTGTGTGTGTGTGTGTGTGTGTGTGTGGTGTGTGTGTGTGTGTGTGTGTGTGTGTGTGTGTGTGTGTGTGTGTGTGTGTGTGTGTGTGTGTGTGTGTGTGTGTGTGTGTGTGTGTGTGTGTGTGTGTGGTGTGTGTGTGTGTGTGTGTGTGTGTGTGTGTGTGTGTGTGTGTGTGTGTGTGTGTGTGTGTGTGTGTGTGTGTGTGTGTGTGTGTGTGTGTGTGTGTGTGTGTGTGTGTGTGTGTGTGTGTGTGTGTGTGTGTGTGTGTGTGTGTGTGTGTGTGTGTGTGTGTGTGTGTGTGTGTGTGTGTGTGTGTGTGTGTGTGTGTGTGTGTGTGTGTGTGTGTGTGTGTGTGTGTGTGTGTGTGTGTGTGTGTGTGTGTGTGTGTGTGTGTGTGTGTGTGTGTGTGTGTGTGTGTGTGGTGTGTGTGTGTGTGTGTGTGTGTGTGTGTGTGTGTGTGTGTGTGTGTGTGTGTGTGTGTGTGTGTGTGTGTGTGTGTGTGTGTGTGTGTGTGTGTGTGTGTGTGTGTGTGTGTGTGTGTGTGTGTGTGTGTGGGTGTGTGTGTGTGTGTGTGTGTGTGTGTGTGTGTGTGTGTGTGTGTGTGTGTGTGTGTGTGTGTGTGTGTGTGTGTGTGTGTGTGTGTGTGTGTGTGTGTGTGTGTGTGTGTGTGTGTGTGTGTGTGTGTGTGTGTGTGTGTGTGTTGTGTGTGTGTGTGTGTGTGTGTGTGTGTGTGTGTGTGTGTGTGTGTGTGTGTGTGTGTGTGTGTGTGTGTGTGTGTGTGTGTGTGTGTGTGTGTGTGTGTGTGTGTGTGTGTGTGTGTGTGTGTGTGTGTGTGTGTGTGTGTGTGTGTGTGTGTGTGTGTGTGTGTGTGTGTGTGTGTGTGTGTGTGTGTGTGTGTGTGTGTGTGTGTGTGTGTGTGTGTGTGTGTGTGTGTGTGTGTGTGTGTGTGTGTGTGTGTGTGTGTGTGTGTGTGTGTGTGTGGTGTGTGTGTGTGTGTGTGTGTGTGTGTGTGTGTGTGTGTGTGTGTGTGTGTGTGTGTGTGTGTGTGTGTGTGTGTGTGTGTGTGTGGTGTGTGTGTGTGTGTGTGTGTGTGTGTGTGTGTGCGCGTAAGTGGGGGTGGGTGGTTGTGGGATATGTGTGTGTGTGGGATATGTGTGGGTGTGGGATATGTGTGGGTGTGGGATATGTGGGTGTGTGGGATATGTGTGGGTGTGGGATATGTGTGGGTGTGGGATATGTGTGTGTGTGGGATATGTGTGTGTGTGTGGGATATGTGTGTGTGTGTGTGGGATATGTGTGTGTGTGTGGGATATGTGTGTGTGTGTGTGGGATATGTGTGTGTGTGTGTGTGTGGGATATGTGTGTGTGTGGGATGTGTGTGTGTGGCATATGT
>NC_135527.1:1426640-1429140 GCF_051989575.1 Stigmatopora nigra
ATTGAAACGCCTCCGCCTTTTTCTCCAACTGGAGAAAACAACCCTACTGTGGAAAGGAATAGAATCACAATCATCATTAATCTCATTGCCCCAAAAGCAATAATTGTTTTCAACATGACTTTTTGTCTTTGTTTAGGGATTTTTCCTCTTGAAACGTTTCAATTTAGACAACCTTCTTACTGTGGGAAAGGTGCATCCGTGTCCCCTTTCAGTAACAAGGACCCTCCCACTTTGCGTTGCTCCGATGTTTCTTCTTTTATGCTGCTTATCAGCATCCAGTCTTCAAGAATCACCGTCGCTTCGTCCGTTTCCTGTTAAGAAGCAAAATCTCCCTCTGATAGTCTAAATTTGGTGTGTGCGTTTTTTTTTCTCTGATAGATTCGCCTCATCATCCAATTGTCATTGTGTAGTGAATAACAATTTGTAAGGTCTACCAAACAGGACTTCATATAAGGTCCGCCAATTGTGGATGGTAGACAACTATTATATTAACAAAATGGGAGCCATTATCACTATAAATAGTTTCTGGAATTCCATATCGTGGAATGATATCCATATGATCTAATAAAAATAAAATAAAATCTATATGTATCTTTTGAAATGGATATGTAGGTATGTATATAGATTTAAACCCTAAGCCTTGTAGTGCCGTTGTAGCAAGGCCACCTCCCCCTTGTCGAGACATAGGTCTTCCCTTGACTCAAGCCCAAATTATTTTCTTTATTGATCTTTTATTGATAGATTATGTCTCGGTGGTCTGCCAATCAAAAAACACAAAAAGACAAACTATCATTCACGCTCACACTCATAAAAAGAAGAATTTAGTGTGTTCATCCAGTCTAGCATCCATAATTTCATTTTGTGGGAGTAAACTGGAGTACCCGGAGAAAATCCACAAATTCTCGAGGACGCCATGAATACCCCACATTCCGGAAGGTCTGGATCCACCCCGCATTCATTAGTAGATCCTTTAATATACACACCCCCACTCTAGCATTTTAACCGTTTGTAAAATATTACCTTCAAGTTTCACACAAAGTTATATCCTTTTTAATGCTATCAGTTTACCTGTTTGTTCCCCGAATTGAGGTGGGAATAGTTTCACATCTAAAGTTTTTATTTTTTACAGCCGCCATGACCTAATGGCCCCCTATCATGTTTTTGGAAAATCCCAATTCCCTCTAATAGCATGCCAATCACCTTTTAATGCGGCCATCCAATTTTGTTTCTACTTGTTTCAGGTGATAAGATAATCTCCCCCATTTGTAAAACAAATTCATCCACGCCTAATTTATACAACATGACGCCTATGGCCTTTATTACGTCGCCTTGACTCCAAATTCTATGAACCAAGATAACACGCCGAATTTGTAAGCGAATTTCCCCCATCCCATTTTGTTCATAGACAACCCATCTACCTAAAGCGTCACTTGTTTCAAAACATGAAAGGCCCCACTAGAATTTGTGCATCCAGCGCCAAATAGAGCCTATTTACACATTTGTCTCAAACTTGTTTTAGATATGGGGTCCCCAATTTCCCAAAATTTCCCAGAATTTATGTACTACCACATCCTGTCAAAAACCCAAAACGACTAACATAACCTGTTTCTAAGTCAGATTCTGGAATTTGGAGAATTTCTCCTTTCCCTCCCTTATCTAAGCTTGTTATTGCCACTCGTTATCACTGTAACATTCAGGCGTATTAACCCCATCGTTGCTAAAGTTCTCACCAATTTGCATGCCCTTAATGCCGTAAAAGCAACGTTATTTGGTTGTATCAATTGACCAATGTTTATCCAATCCGTAATATCCTTAAAGTCATCAATATGACCTGTGACAAAGCATATTTCCTCCTGCCAGGACAACAGACAATGTTCTTTCAAGTGCACTTTGAAAAACATTCCATGTTACTCCATTCTTAGGGAAAATATGCTCGTCCTAAACCAATTATTTTATTTACAATTCACCTAATTATTTGGATGAATGCCATGAATTTTATCATGCCACTATTGCATTGTAAATTTCCCATCTGATGTCGTTAATCAGCCAAATAATTCAATACCTACTATACTTTGTAAATCACCTCATATGATGTTTACTTAAGACACGAGTCATTTCCCATAGCCTGTTACCAAAACAAAAATCTACAACAATTAAATGAGACAAATCAACCTTTTGTTAGACAATTCCTAATTACAAACTTTAATGTTTTAAAAACCTTATCGTCACCAATATACCATAATATTGTAAATTTTGTCATCCTGGCCTTTTTTTTCTTTTAAACAGCCAACCTCCTGGATTAAAGTATTTTGAATAATCAAAAAATTCTGAAATAGTATTAATATTATTTTATCCTCCAAAAGCTAGTTTCCTTTAACTAAGAGCCCTTTGAAATCCACAATTGCTCAAAAATGACTATTTTGGTCTATTTCCCAAATCCAAAGCTTTTTACCAAATCAACCTTTTACTGAACAGATTTTTCTATCCTCTTAATGCATTT
>NC_135527.1:1436640-1446640 GCF_051989575.1 Stigmatopora nigra
CACACAGCTCCTGGACGAAATCTGCCAGCGGCGTCTGCCTCGTGTGGCACCAACACGGTGGCAGGACACATCCAGAGTGGTCAATACGGTATTTAAGAAGAGAGCTGCTCTAAAGGAACTGTTTCATCACATCCTGGAGCATCATGACGAGTACGACGAGGAGTCTGTGCGGTGTGCTGATGGATTTAAAGCACGTCTGGATGATTTTGAATTTTGTTTTTTGCTTCACACATTTAATGGCATTTTTGAGCATTCGGATGTGCTTTTTTCAATACTACAGAACAACAAACTGGATGTACAGTTTTGTCTTGCAAGAGTCAAGGAGTTTTGTGACACAGTTGAACGCGAGAGGAGCCGATATGAAGAAATCTACAAGGCCACTGAACGCAGTGCGGGCGCTCCGAGCGGTCAAGTGCAAGATCCTTGGGCGCACTACCACCAACTCTACGATAGGGTTCTGGACAATATTATTTGCCAGACACAGAATAGATTTCAAGACCACGAAAGACTGGTGTTTGTCTCCCTCCTTGACCCGCAGAAGTTTCGAGAATTCAAGAAAACGTTCCCACATGCAGCCTTCTCCAGCTTAACCCAGAGCCATGGAACCCTTTTCGATCTGCCTCGGCTAAGAACAGAACTGACTGTTATGTATGTCATGGATGATTTTGCAGGAAAATCTCCCACTGATCTCCTTGACTTCCTCCAGCAGAAAAATCTGAGTGAGAGTATGGGGCAGCTGTACACATTAGTGTGCTTGGCGGTGACCATCCCCGTATCCACTGCTTCTTTCGAACGGACATTTTCAGTCATAAATCGAATAAAAACTTATGCTGGAAATACGACAGGACAGGCTCGACTTTCAGCATTAGCTCTGATGGCGATAGAAAAGAACTTCTTGACTGATATGAAACGCACAGATAATCTGTATGACAGAGTAATTGAAATCTTCTTGAAGAAAGAAAGGAGGATGGATTTTGTGTACAAATAAAAAATATTTTTGGTGAAGAAAATGTGGCTAAATTCCTAAATATTTCAATTTAAGAAGTTATAATTGATGCTTTTTTATGTGTCTAAGCTGTAGTGTCAGTAAATGTTTTATAGCTATAAAATAATTATTGAAGGTTGGATTGATTCAGACGTAGGACTATTGAAGGCCTAGGTGTGAAATGCACGGCCTGCCACTTTGTTTATTAGATACAGATTTAAAGTTCAAATATTTATATTTATAGTGGGGGCTATTGAAGAAACTAATTGCTTACACAATACACATATTTTTGGATTATTAATTTATTCATGCTATTAGCACCTACAGTGGTACCTCGAGATACCAGCATAATGCGTTCCGTGAATGCACGTATGTCAATTTACTCGAAAGTCAAATGAACGTTTCTGTGGTTCATTACACTCCACATTTGTCTTGAAACACAGCTTACTCACTGCTACCCTCTGATGGTCAAAATATATACTGAAACACACCCTCTAATATTCAAAACAAATGCCCACTTTGGTCTGCGGTAGAGCTTAAAAACAGTCAGAATTGAGAACTGACCTGGGATTCCTTTTCTGTTTTTCGTGTGTTTATTAAAGAAATCCTCCAGGACAACAAAGAACACATGGCATTGTGAATACGAGTGTCGGCAAGAAACAAACAGCAACAATACCCACTTTGCACAAAAATGACAAACATTCTGAACTTCACGGGCTCTAACTGGCCGACATCAAAAACAGCATCGGGGTTTTCCATCCATTTCATTTTCAACCCTAAATTAGCTTTCAAATGCAATGTTTGTTTATTTCATTTGTTGAAATATAGCTCATTTTACGAAATACCATTTATTGATGATTTAAAAATATATTTTGTAAAATGGTAGTGGTTACAGTGGTTTTAAAAAGAACAACCAGGTATATTTTTTTTAACAACTCCATGACGAGCCGCTTTGGCGTCCGCCAAACATGTCAGGCCGGCATCAAATCCGACTGCACACTGACCCACCAGTCTAACTCCATCATCACATTTGCCTAGAGATGAGGTCAACAAACTGTTTTTGTGATGTTTGGTTAACAATCTCACGCTTAACACCACTAAAAACTAAATAAATAATCCTGGACTTTCACAAACGCAGCACAAATCTGGCCCTACTCCTCATAAAATGAGTATGCACAGACATGGTCCAGTCCTTCAAATTCCTGGGGGTCCATGTCACGGACAGGCACTCCTGGTCTACCAACACCACGGCAGTGGTGAAGAAGGCCCAGAAATGACTCAATTTCCTGAGGGTACTCAGGAGGAACAACTTGGACACTACGCTTCTGGTAACCTTCTATGGAGCAACTGCGGAGAGCATCCAGGCATACTGCGTTACAGTGCGGTACCCTGCAAGCACAACAGCAGACAGAAAGGCCATGCAGAGAATGATTAACACCGCCCAGAAGATCATCTGCTGCTCTCATTGGAACACATTGCAAGCTCTCGCTACCTCAGCAGAACCGACACTGTCAGTGCCCAACACCACCCTGGTAACAACATTTTCCAGCTGCTGGCCTCTGGTAGATGTACAGTCGCCAGGATTTGGTTGCTCTCGGCGGAAGATGCGATATATTCATCACAGCCGATAGCCAACGAACCTGCAATGAACCACCCGGAACTCCGTGGATAGTAATAATGTTTAAGATCAGGCATTTTTTTTCAAGTATATACCTTAACAGGATGCGACTCTTATATTTTTATATTACTTAGCGCACTTTGTGGAGTAGCACCATCAATTTCGTCAAACGCAGCTGTGTATGATGACAATAGGCTTTTGTTGCTTCGATGATGATGATAAAGCCCATGTCTGAACAGAGACCATCTCCCCCCTGTTTGCAAAGATTAATTGTTGTTGGCGCTACTGGCCAACACTTAAATAAACTCGAACACAGGAACACACACTGAGGCGGATGGAATGAAAGTTAAAGGCCGCGTCTGCAGAGGCGGGGGAGAGGACCATTCTGGGGCCCGAGAGTGTGACTACTCTCCAAGCTCCTCGAAGCTATCTCCCGCCGAAAAGCTGCTTCAACGGTGGTTTTATTAGAGATAAGACAAGTCATAAAAATGGGAGGCGTTAATACAAATGAAGGAGGTGGAGTGCAAAAGGTGTAGTGCATATTTTAACCAATAGGTGTAAATTAAATTCTATTCTAGTAACTTTTAATACATCATAGTGAAAAGGGCGCAAGACTAAATATAAGAATACAAATATATTTCACAATTGTGAAATATGAAATTTATTCTTTTAGATTCTTTTAGATTTTAGTCACTAGAACACAATTTTACAGACAGCGCCTACAGGAATTTATAGTAACAATACCTATAGGCTAAGGCGCCTCATCTACTTTTGTATCCCTGCCTATTTCTATGTCACATGATCTTTTTTCAATAAAGCCTGCTGAGCACAAGGCCACTTTGGTAGGGCAGGAAGATTGACTGATCTTTCTGCTTTTGCTTCGTGCCTCCACCTTTCTGCAGAAGCAGTTAAAAATCTCATTACAACTGCGTTAGTGTGCTTACTTGTGTTGGACTTTATTGAATGTCAAGCACGGACCTAACAATAATATATTAAGCCTGTACCCTTTACAGCAATTAAGCCACATAAAATGCATGCTAATCAAGAAATCTAAATTCTTTGAATAATGCATGTATCACACAGTTGTTTGAAATGAAAAAAAAACAGTGTTCCCTCACTACTTCGCGGTTCAGCTACCGCGGACTCAGAGTTTTGTGGAAATTAAAAAAACAATTAAAACATTTTTAAAAAATTGAATTAAATTCAAATTAAGCATTTTTGAAGGGGAATCCCTACTTCGCGGAAATTCACTTATCGCGGGTAGTCCCGATTAACCGCGATAACCGAGGGAACACTGTACCCCAATCTGTAGGTTTTTTGCAAACATTTAGCATTACATTCCTTTTGTAGTTTGTCTATCATCTACAAAACTTTCTCAGTTTTTCCAAGTTCCACAAAATAAAAATCTAGTTACATTTCTACAACTTATTCCCTTTAACATAAAAAAGATTAGTTATTTATTTACCAATTATTTCAGACATGAAGTCACTGTATTTTCACACGACAATCTTTTATATATTAATTTGTCAAAATTGTTCAATTTAATGTATTCATTTTCTTTAGTTTTAAATCTTAGCAAATAACCTTTTTGTCACCTTTGAATTTGGAAGGCTGATTTTGTCAACAAAAAGACCAAAAGGGTATTTTTCTCCAAAAAGAGAGCTTTATTGGAACTACACAAAAGATGACACGTTAAATCGGGTTAAAAACTTGATTGATCTCATAATTTGACTAAAGTATGAGGCCATTGTGTTTATTTTAATCAAATTTGTTGTCTTTCACACCATATTTCTACTATTTCTTAGGTCCTTGATTTAATATATCAATTATTTTAATTAATATGTATCATGTTTAAATAACACTTAATATTCTCATTGGATATGCTTGCAAATTAAATAGACAAAAACTGCAATTTTTCAAATTTCTTAGTCATGTCTTTAACTTTGAAGACATTTACCATATTTTTTACATCACTATTTATTTTTTGTCATTTCCTAGATCAGGTTCTATTATTTTGAATAGAATTGTGACGTAAAGAAAATCTTCGACACTCAATTTTCTTGTACAGTAAAACCTTGACATACAAGTGTTCCAACGTACGAGGAATCTGATATACGAGGTAAATTGAGCCATTTTCCCTTGAGATATGAGAGAAATTTGAGATATGAACATACCAGATGGTTCACAATTATGAGTCGTAAAAAATAGAAAGAAATGTCTTTTTTTAGGATGAAAACTGATTAATTTGTATTTTGTTCATTTCTATGGGTAGAATTGACTTGAGATAAGAGTTAATTGACATACTGACTAGATAGATACCACAGTAAGCTCGTATCTTAAGGTATTACTGTATTTGAATCATGTGGATGTATATTACACATTAAAAAGTGTAAACAAGATTTTCAAAATGCAAAATACAACAATACTTCAATTATTTACAATGATCTTTCATATAGAAATTGAAAAAGCCAGCAAAGCCGCCATTGGCCACTCAATGCTTATCACAACCCATTCCAGTCTTTTAAGTCTATCTTACGACTAAATCTCTGGCAAGAATCTGAGCAGGAAAGGTGTTCCTGACCGATGTGGACAAAGTGTGTTTAAGATATTCCTGCCACAAATTGAGCAATAAAACAGCTTTTCTCCTGCGTGGGTTGTTAAGTCATCTTTTCAGGTTTTTCAATTGTGTAGCTTTTTAATTGGGCTGTTGTTTGTTTGTTTGTTTTGCACTACAAGCGCCTGAGGATTGCCCTCAGATAGCGCTAGAGCTGCCACTGGAACGCGGATTATTTCATCCGGGGGGTAGTCGGAGGTGGGGGCAGTCAAATGTCTCCGGCTGGATGAAAAACGTAGGGTGCCACGGTCCTTGTTGGCAGCTCTGAGTGGTATTAGTTGGAATTCACAGGCCGCGGCGAGCGGCCTCTCAGGAGACACCACGTGAAGGTTTCCAACTTTGTCTCCCATTGGGCTGTTGTAGCAAAGCTGTGGCCAGACTGAACAGGAAAACATTGATCTCCAGTGTGGGTTATTAAGTGTTCGTTTAAGCTTCTCCTTAGGGAAAATGTTCGACCATAAACTGAGCAGGAAAATGTTTTCACCAGTGTATATTCATACATGAGTATTTAAGCCTTCCTTCTGTGTGAGTGTTTGATCACAAACTGAGCAGGTAAATTGTATTTTTGCCAGTGTAGGTTCTTGTGTGGCTATTTAAGTGGTGCCTTTGAGAAAAGGCTTTACCACAAACTGAACACACAAATGGTTTTTCACCAGTGTGGCTTCTTATGTGGGTTTTTAAGCCTTCCTTGTGTATGAATCTTCGACCACAGACTGTACACAAAAATGGCTTTTCACCGGTGTGTGTTCTTGCATGATAAATTAAGTTTCCCTTCCATGTGAATCTTTGACCACAAACTGAACACGAAAATGGTTTTTCACCAGTGTGTGTTCTTGCATGACTATTTAAGTTTCCCTTCCGTGTGAATTTTTGACAACAAATTGAACACGAAAATGGTTTTTCACCAGTGTGTGTTCTTGCATGATCAATTAAGCTTCCCTTTTGTGTGAATCTTTGACCACAAACTGTACACGAAAATGGTTTTTCACCGGTGTGTGTTCTTGCATGACTATTTAAGTGTCCCCTGTGTGTGAATGTTTTACCACAAAATGTACATGATAGGGGTTTCTCCCCAGTATGGCTCCTACTATGGGTTTTCAAAGAAGACTTTTTCTCCAAAGTTTTCCCACACCATCCTTCTGTTGAGCTGCTGCTCATACGCCCCGCCCCTCTGATGGCCATGCTCAGATCGTCTTCACTCTTCAAAGGCTCACCAGTTGACCATTTCACACATTCCTCGTTTTTGATTGGAGATTGCTCTTCTCTTTTGCACTGTTGAGGGAACTCGGGCTCCTCCTCTTTAATTTGGGTCCATGTTGAGGTGGTGTTTTCAGGCTCCACCCCTACACTGACCACGCCCAAGTCACCCCACTTCACGGCCTCACCAGGTGACCAGGTGACATAATCTTCCTCGTTTTTGATTGGAAATTGCTCATCTATTATTGTTTGTTGAACACACTCTGGTTCCTCCTCTTTAATTTGGGGCCATGAAGATGTGTTTGCAGGCTCCACCCCTCTGCTGCCCCCAACCAGATAATCTTGCCTCGTCAAGGCCCCACCAGGAGACCAGATGACATCATCTTCTTGGGGAGACACAGTTGGAAACCTTCACGTGGTGTCTCCTGAGAGGCCGCTCGCCGCGGCCTGCGAATTCCAACAAATTTTCATCCAGCCGGAGACATTTGACTGCCCCTCACCTCCGACTACCCCCCGGATGAAATAACCCGCGTTCCAGTGGCAACTCTAGCGCTATCTGAGGGCAATCCTCAGGCGCTTGTAGTGCAACAACAACAACAACATCATCTTCCTTCTTTTGGATTGGAAGTTGCACTTCTCTCCTTTGTTGCTGAGGGAACTCTGGTTCTTCCTCTTTGATTTGGGGAAGCTTTTTAAGGCCAACAGAACTTTGCCCATCAGGACCAAGATTTTCCCTGAGCCCTGCAAAGATAAAAAGATAATATGTATCACTATATGAAATTGTAAATTGGATATATATTTTTATCATTGCATGGTTGATTATTTTGCAATAATTAATGCCAGAAAAGTCAGGTTTTAGGTTTGATCCAGTCATCCGGTACAAAGTTTAAAGACAAAATAGTGGTGACATTCGGATTATGTTGATTAAATAAAATATTCTATCATTTTCATTTATTATTATTCATCACATAAACCTCCAAGATTATTCCAAAATCTAATTTTTCACACAGATCTGATGTCACCGAACAGCTTCCGGTACGAGTGATGCAAAAATATCTTATGTAATGTATTTATTCACATAATTTTATAACCAGGTAAATGATTTTTCACCAGTATGGGTTATTTTAAATATTGCGGATGCGGAAAGGATTGACCACAAAAAGAGCATAAAAATATTTTATCACCATCCCGGGTTCTTGTGCGGGATTTTAAATATTGCTGACGGGAAAGGGCTTGATCACAAACTGAGCACAAAAATGGTCTTTCACCAGTGTGGGCCTTTTATTGCGTATTTAAGCTTTTATTAAATGGGAATTGTTGAGGTCATTCTTGGATACTATTATATATGTTCACATTTAATCATTATATGTAGATCATCTACATATAATGATTAAATGTGAACATATATAATAGTAATGTAGTAGTCATCTAAGATGAGTTTCTTCAATTTGGGATGCACATTCGCAATGATCTGTGAAAGACTTAAATTGTTTTTGATCCCAACGGATGGCTATCAATCAACCTCCGGGAATACTCGCATATTGTTTTTAAAGTGTGCTGTTCGGTTCACCTGTTATGGAATTGTTTTGCCGAATGGAGGCTTGTTTGTTTTATTTCCAATGGAGTTGTTTTTAGTTCCCACCTTAATTGTTTTATATTATAGATAACTTTGTAATAGTTTTGATTTGATGCTTAAAATTGGCAGATGAATAGTCTTTTAGAATCATCTGTGTCGAAGACTAGCCAAGATTATTTATCCCTTGCAAGTTAACCCTAGATATAACTGATTGATGCCTCCCTTGTATTGTTTCATATTATATTAAAAATAACTAAAAATGAACCTAACAGGAATGCTTGACCACAAATTGAGCAAGAAAATGAATTTTCACCAGTGTATGTTCTCGTGTCCTTTTAAGTAGTTCTTTTGAGAGAAGGTTTTACCATTAATCAAGCATGAAAATGCTTTTTTCACATGTGGCTTTTGAGTGTTCATTTTGAGGAAAGGCTTTACCACACACTGAGCTCAAAAATGTTTTGCAGCAAGGAAGGTTTGGCCAACATCCGGAAAAGACCGTGGCCATGGCGTGTAAAAAACCTTTGCGGGCAGTATTTTCGGCAGAGCGCCTGGATTCATGATGGTTGAAGACAAATCTTGTTAAAAATATTTAGGGCGCTCGGTACCCTGTACTTATGTCCGGTAGGTATTTAAACTCCGAAAGTATAAAAGAAAAGAATAGTGGGGCCTCCTCGACTGAAGATTTTTTTTACAGAGAGGTGCCGTGTTTGTGGAGAATTGGGGCATATATCGCGTGATTGCCCAAACAAGAGAGTCTCTAAAAACAAGGCCTAATCAACATGACTAGCCACTATGCCTAATAAATTGAATGAGGACTTTGAATATGGAGAATATGTTGAGCTAAATTAAATGGAAACTCTTCCATTTGATTTGGTTAAACTGGAGATCACATTTTTTGTGAAAGAAATTCAAGTGGTATTTTTGTGTGATACTAGAGCTTGTAAAACGGCAATTTAATCTGATATTCCAGGTGCTACGCATACAACGCTGAGTGCATACCTGTCAACCTCTGCCGATAACTGCCCTTATAAATGATTATGATTCCCCTTGCTACCCCCCCCCCCCCCAAAAACGCACAAAGACCGTACGATGCATGCTTACTCGCGGTAACCAGAGTGTAATAGAAATAACAAAGGTAATTTGCATACAAAGTATTTTATTCAATTAAAAAAGTTTGCAATAAATGCAATAAATTGTGCCTTCGGTGCTTCCTATTGTAAGCCAATGTGCATGATTTAGCAGACTTTATCTGCTCTAATGAGGGTCTCACTTGTGAGCAACAGTTGTCACAGTACAATTTCATCTGTAATAAAGAAGTAAGTGTCTGTTCCCATGTTCTTTCTGTATTCGGTCTGAATTTTCATCACATGGCTGAAAACCCACTCGCTATCAGCATTACTGTGAAGACGGCCGAGTAAAATTAGATACATCTTTCTCATCAGTGGAAAGCGATCCAGCCATTTTGAACACATGAGGCCAAAATGTCTCTGGACGAATTGTTTGTCCACCCTGACTTTTCTGAGGGAGAAGATCATCAGGTATTAGTTGATAGTCCTCCCTTTCATCTTTTAATTGTTCCTGATCAAAGTCGGGTGTAAACCTGTTTGCAAGCTTAACAATACTTGTGTAATCCAACATCTTTCTCTTTCTTGGGTCCAACACCACTAAGTCACTCAGTATTGTATTCTCAAATGGAAATTTTTGTATCATTTTAGTTACAACAGCCTCGTAGAAGGAGCGAACAGAGGAAAAAAAAAGTTGCTTGCATGGCTGGTGTGATGCTTTGCCTAATTTCATCCTCCTCATTGGGGTCTTGGAAGAGGGACCTGGTGCCCAAGCCAACAGCAAACCTGCTATCTTCATGCTGCAGGCATCTGTTTGTATAACCAACTGCCAGCAGGCTATCATCAAATTTGACATGTCCCATTTGCACAAATTTCTCCAAAAGTTTCTTTACGAGTCTTTCCATTTCTGGTAGCAAATCTCCAATCATACATGCCTCTGTTTGGA
>NC_135527.1:1451640-1476640 GCF_051989575.1 Stigmatopora nigra
GAGTTAATTTAGCTCTGTGGAGGAAATGGGAGAGCATAGAATGCTGACCAGGATGATGTCTATCGTGGACAGCACCTCCGACCCCTGCACGAGTCTGTGGAATCCCTTCGAAGCTCTCTCAGCAATGGACTGCTGCACCCTCATTGCAGGAAGGACCACTTCTGCAGATCCTTCCTCTGATCAGCTGTCAGGCTCTTTAACCAAAAAATGGCTTTTTTAAGACCTACAATATACATGCATGTACTGTGTGTGTATATATATTTGTGCTTATATACATGTATGTATATTTACATACATACGCACGCATCCCCCACCCACTTGTGTTACTTAAGCATGTAGCCAAAAATGAAGGGCGAGTAGCAGCAATAGCTCCTCACTGCCTATGGGGGGCGCTAGCGAGTTGCATAATAACAAAAAATAATTTGTTTGTGATAAGGATACAATAAAAGGAAAGCTAGGTTTTTTTGGCCATTGATCAAGTATAAACACGTTGAGACCCATTCTTTATGTCCTAGAGTGGTCACGTTAAAATAGAAATAGTTTTATTACGTCTTTCTTCGAATGGCGCTAGTGCGAATTTATGACAAAGTACGAACGCTATTATTTTACGTCAATCGAACATCGTTAAGCCCTCTCCCTTAAACATTTAGGTAATTAATGGAAATAAAAAGTCAACCCACCTTCTGGTCTATATCCTGTGAGGTCAAAAAGTTCCTCCTGGAACTTTGGCCGTTTTGCTCCTGTGGCCATTTCCACCACACGTGGATTCTGATGATGGCGGCGCCTTTGTTGATAGCTGCTATCTAAAATAAGAAAGGGCACAAAGCTTAAAAGTTTTTGACTTGAAGACTTGTTCCTTCGTTACATGCTAGCAGGCTAATTGAAAGTAGGTCGTAAAGCTTCAACGGGGTCTGGAAATTTTGATTAATATTTAAGGCCGTAAAGTAGCTAATACCAGACAAGTCGGCGAACCAAGGTTGTGTTAGGTGATGAATGTTGCGCATGCGCGGTTATAGCGTCACTTCCTTTGATAGCATTCGCTGATAAATGCAAAATAGTCGGACATGGGAAATAAATATTTTTAAAATGGTCTGACATATGGTTTGAGCAAAAATGTTGGGTCAGGTTTGAACTAAATTGAAAATTAAATTAAACATAAATCACTTGCAGATTGCGTCTTAAAAGGAACCGACGCAAAACGCGTATGCGCAGAAAAAACGTCCATGATAATGGTGCTGTTGCTGTTTCGCCAATTGGCATCACGGGAGAAGTAGTTCTTCATTGAAAATGTTTGAACTCGCGTAAATTCGTGTCTTATTTAGGTACCTTTAGGCTTTCTCGTGGTCAGGAGAAAATCTGTTTTATTTTAATTTCAGTACTCGTGGACATTGTACACAATAATTAAGACACTGTCAATCACAAGTTATCGAAAAAGCGCATTTTAAAGAAATTATATCAGAACATTAGCAAATTCTCAAAGGTGTTTTAAAGCCAAAAGGAAAAGTTTGTTTTCCCTTTTATGTATATTATTTCCTTAACCCGGACCAACCTATAGATGTAAATTATATTTCTTGATTTTCCCATTTTTAACGAATATTTGCAATTTTTACACTTATTTTTTTCTCTTCGTGTTTTAGTTCAATAAGTATTTTGTAAAATGTAATAATTACAGTATAAAATATTTTCTGTTTTCCACTTTAATTTTGAACATAAAAACATTTTGTTTCCTTTTGAAATGAGATGATTAAAAGACATCTTCCCTTACAAAGAAAAAAAGTTAAAACATTGGAAAAAGGCCGCTGGGCCGCTCAGACCACAACCTGGTCCATCTGATCCCCACCTACATCCCTATGGTGAGGAAAATAAAACCTACCACGAGGATCATACAAAGATGGACCGAGGAGACCAGCATGGTACTGAGGGACTGTTTTGAGACAACCGACTGGGAGGTGCTGTGCAAACCACATGGGGAAGACATCGACAGTTTGACCCACTGCATCACAGATTACATCAACTTCTGTGTGGAGAACATCGTACCCTCCAAGAAGGTCCGTTGTTACTCCAACAATAAGCCGTGGGTCACCAGGGATCTAAGGGCCCTCCTGAACAAGAAGAAGAGGGCTTTTAGGTCTGGGGAGAAGGAGAGTCTCAAAACGGTCCAGAAGGAGCTGAAGAGAGAGATAAGGAGGGGAAAGACCAGCTACAGGAGGAGGCTAGAGAAGCAACTCCAAAGAGGCAACACCAAAGAGGTCTGGAGGAGCTTGAGGACCATCTCGGGCCATGGAGGCAACAGTGGGAGAGGCCCGGAGTCCGGAGACGGGGAGTGGGCCAACGAACTGAATCAGTTCTTTAACAGATTCAGCCCTGCCCCTGCTCCCCTGACCCCCCAGACCAGAAGCAACTCTACCCCCTCGTTCTCCTCTTCCTCCCCCTCTTCCTCCCCCTCTTCCACCGGTCTCTGCATCACTGTCGATCAGGTGACAAAACAACTAAAGAAGATCGAGGCAAGGAAGGCTACCGGTCCGGACGGCCTCAGCTCCAGACTACTGAGAGAGTGTGCGGATCAGCTTGGCACAGTGATTCTGCATATTTTCAACCTCAGCCTCAGTCTGCAGAAGGTCCCAACCTTGTGGAAAACTTCCTGCGTGGTCCCAGTCCCAAAGACTGCGAACGCCAGGGAGCCAAACCACTTCAGGCCGGTAGCACTAACCTCTCACCTGATCAAGACACTGGAGAGGATCATCCTCAACCACCTGAGCCCCCTGATGAATGCAGAGCTGGACCCTCTGCAGTTCGCCTATCGTCCAGGCATTGGTGTGGAAGATGCTACCACCTACCTGATGCACAGGTCTCTTTCACACCTGGAGAACTCGGGAAGCACGGTGAGAATGATGTTTTTTGACCTCTCCAGCGCATTCAACACCATTCAGCCGGTCCTTCTGAGAGGGAAACTGGAGGTGGCTGGAGTAAGGAACCACCTAGCTGCATGGATCATCGACTTCCTCACCAACAGACCACAATATGTGAGACTCCAGGACTGTACGTCTGATGTGGTAACTTGCAGCACGGGGGCCCCACAAGGCACAGTGCTTTCCCCACTCCTCTTCTCCCTCTACACGTCAGACTTTAAACATAATACAGACACCTGCCACCTCCAGAAATTCTCCGACGACACCGCCATTGTTGGACGAGTGACTGACGGGAACGACCTGGAGTACAGGGGAGTCATCACAGCCTTTGTCGACTGGTGTAGGCAAAACCACCTGCACATCAACACCAGTAAGACAAAGGAAATGGTCGTTGACTTTCGGAGGACACCTCAACAGACCACTCAGGTGAACATCCAGGGTAAAGACATTGAAATCGTGGACAACTTGAAGTATCTGGGTGTTCACCTCAACAGTAGACTAGACTGGTCCACAAACATAGATGCCCTGTACAGAAGGGGCCAGAGCCGCCTCTACCTGTTGAGGAGCCTACGGTCCTTTGGTGTGTGCAGGTCACTGTTGAGGACCTTCTATGACACTGTGGTGGCATCTACTGTGTTTTATGCAGTGGTCTGTTGGGGAAGTGGGAGCACGGAGAGGGACAGGAACAGGCTGAACAAGCTGATCAGGAGGGCCAGCTCTGTTCTGGGCTGTCCTTTGGACTCTGTGGAGGAAGTGGGAGAGCGGAGGATGCTGACCAGGATGAGGTCCATCATGGACAGCACCTCCCACCCCCTGCATGAGTCTGTGGAGTCCCTTCAAAGCTCTTTCAGCAATAGACTGCTACACCCTCATTGCAGGAAGGAGCGCTTCCGCAGATCCTTCCTCCCATCAGCCGTCAGGCTCTTTAACTCAAAAAAGGCTGTGGGTTAGGACCTCCCGAATTTCGGATACAGTGTAGATGTGCTTGTATATATATGTATGTGTATGTATATATATATCTCACCAACACAGTTACCTATTTATATATTTATTCATGTATTTATTTATTAACTTACTATTAAGCACCCATTTGTGTATAATGCCTTTTCTATTCCTGCATCCTCACCCTCTTCCTATTGCAACAAAGAAATTTCCCGATTACGGGATGAATAAAGTTATCCAATCCAATCCAATCCAATCCAAAAAATAAATAAAATACACACGCACCCACACACTAAGCCTCACTTCTTTCGATGACATTCGCTTTATAAATGCAGGCGAGTGTGACATAGCAAATACATATTCATCAAATGGTATGACATATGGTTTTAGCAAAAATTATTGCGAAGGTTTGATTGAAATTGAAAACTAAATTGAGCATAAAACGCGGCTAAAAAAAGGAAGGGACCCATAAGGCGCATGCGCAGAACAAAAATTGTTCATGATAGGATCCAAAAAAATCTACACTGGGGGAAACTCTTTAGAATTATCAATAATTACGTAAAGGTACATCCAACAGACTCACGACACTTTGATAAAGTTTATTTCCTTATAATAAACACTTTGGCCAAACGATGCATTTTCTGTATCAGTCACGTGGTTCTTTCTCAAAGCAATACACAACAATACGAGCTTTCTCTCTTGAGCTATCGGCGCAGTGCTGACGCACCAGTGCCGATCGTTCTATCACTATTTATCAGCAAAACCTGCTTTAGCTTAGCCTAGTTAGCAGCTATTAAAGAAACAAATCGTCAAATGGCTTGTTTATACTTTAAATTAATTTAGCTAGCAGCAATCAAAGGAACAAGTCGTCGAAGAGCGTGTTTATGCTTTAGCTTAGCTAGCTGCTATCAAGAAAGGGTCGACGAAGAACTCGTAGGTTTCCTGGCAATTTTAGCTCAGCATAGCTAGAAGCTATAAAATAAACAATTGGTCGAAGTGCTTGTTTATGCTTTAGCTTATCTTAGCTAACACCTATCAAAGGAACAAGTCGACGAAGAACTCGTTGTAGGTTTCCTGGCTATTTTAGCTCAACATAGCAACTCAGCTATCAACTCCGCCGCCATCACGAGAATTCACGTGTGGAAATGTCGGCAAGCGCACAAAGGCCAAAGCTCCAGGGGAAACTTTTTGAGGTCAAACAGGAGAATTCAACCTACGAGCAATCAACAGCTTGCAACATAACCCACGATAAAGTTGTTCTTCATAGACTAGAAGGTCGGTTAACTTTTCATTTCCATATATTCCGTTTAAGGTGTTCTATTGACACGACACTATAGTAGTGTATGTACCTTTTCAAGAATTCGCACTAGCACCATTCGAAGAAATACGCGATAAATTCTGTTTCTATTTAAATGTGACGCCTCAAAGAGGGAAAGAATGAGTCTTAACGCCTGTTAATACTTAACAACGGGAGAAAACAGGAGCTTTCCTTTTATTGTATCCTAATCACAAACAATACAGTGTTACCTCGATTTACGATCGTAATCCGTTCCGAGACTGATGTATGACCAGCATATTGTAACTCAAGCGGACCTTTCTCATTGAAATAAATTGAAAACAAATTAATTCGTTCCAACCCTCTGAAAAAACACCAAAAACAGGATATTGGATTGGAAAATAGGTTTTATTTCTTCTATTTTGCCATAATTTGAAATAGTAATAAATAACGAGTGGTTTAATAGGAATAAAATGTGTGAAATAGATGTAAAATTATATGCATTTGACGGAGGGGAGAGACAATGACACACGGAGGTGGGGGCTGTTCGGGCAACAACGCAGTCGTAAACGAACAAACAAATTGAAATTAATTTGGATAACTATATACAGACACTCAACTTTTAAGGTAAATCAACACAAAAGTGAATTCTAATTTTGCTTTAATCTTTTTTTTTTTTTACCTTAGTTCTACGGGTTGACCCCACCCGGAAGTCTTCAAAACGAACGCATCTCGCGTTATTAGGAACTTGCCTCCCCATTGAAATGACATCACTTGTCGGTCTCTTGAAGGCCTTGAAGTGTCCTTCGCATCGTCCACTAGTAGCGGATTCATTTTACAGTCACCGCTCGCATTAGAACACAACGCTAGTGTAAAGCGGTTCTTCATGGGTTTGTGTCCCGGTAATGCCTTCTCCTTTGCCATGATGAATGTCCGCCTGGGCATCTTTTTCCCCAAAAAGACCAATTTCATCGCAGTTGAAAACTTGCTGGGGGATGTAACTTTCCTTGGCGATAATCAAGGCAAATGTCTTGATGCGTCCTTCTGCTTAAGGCTGGTGGAAATGGTTGACATATTCCTCTCGTATTGCTTAACGAGCTCAGTAACACGTACCCCACTCATATTTTTCAATTATTTCGCATTTCTTGTCCATGGTGAACGCCTTTTTCTTTGCAGAACTCTGCAGATCCATAGTAATATTGTTTACCTGTAAATGTACCCAACGCAGGCAAATGCAAAGTCCGCCCAGTGGTCGTAGAAATATTTTATACACGAAAGAGATGCAAAAAAGACAGTGCTATGGCCACCTGGCTTGGTCGCATCACAAAATTTTGATCGTATGTCGGGCGAATTATTAGATAGAAATGTTCGTCGTAAGACAAGAATGTCGTACTGTATTTTTCTTGAAGACGCAAAGCGCAAGCGCCCCCAGAGGCGTTCAAGAGTAATTCCTGCTACTCGCCCTCCATTTTTGGCTACATCACTGGTGTCAAAGTGGCGGCCTGAGGGCCAAATCTGGCCCGCCACATCGTTTTGTCCGGCCCGAGTAAGTAGATCATGAGTGCCAACTTTCTGTTTTAGGATCAAATTTAAATGAAGATTTTCGATGTATATTATCTTGCCTGATTTTCCCCTTTTTAAATCAATAATTGCATTTTTATTTCTTTTGGTGTTTTAGGTCAAAACGCATATTGTAAAATCTAAAAATAAATATATACAAATATTTTCGGTGTTACACTTTAATATTGAATGTAATTAAAAAAGAAGTTTCCATTTAACATGAAAAAAAATATTATTAGATGTGTGAATCAGACTATACCTCTATTTCAATCTAATTAAGTCCCCAAATAATAATAGACCTGCTACTGAATCAAAGATAATGCTTTTTTAATGCCTCCCCTTTGGCGAAAGCATTTTAACTAAATTCAAATCTAAAACATAAATGAATGTTTACAATGAAAAGGCTCCAAAAAAGATTTGAGGAGCTACATCACTAGTGAAGATTTTTTTCTGACCAATAGTATAAAAATGCTACTATAAACTCATGTTGCTGTTGACGAGAATACTACAGTAGAAAGTACTGCATTGTGACAAATTGAATGTATGGCGCACCTTTTGGTTTGGCTTCATTTCTGTGAATAAGAAATTCAGTCGTTTTATAATTGGAAAATGGTTAATCATTTATCTTCGTGTCTTTGCAGGTTTCAGAAATGATCTTGGTGCTGATGGGCAGGAGTCTGTTGACCTTAAAGAGAAAATTGAGCTCCCCCAAATCAAAGAGGAGGAGCGAGAGTTCCCTCAACAACAAGTGGGAGACGAGCAACTTCCAATCAAAAGGGAGGAAGATCATTTCACCTGTTCACTTGGTGAGTTCGGGAAGAAGGAAGATGTTCTGGGCTTGGCCGGCAGAGGGGCGGAGCCTGCAAACACCACCACATCATGGCCCCTAATTAAAGAGGAGGAGCCAGAGTTTCCTCAACACCAAATGATAGAGGAGCAACCTCCAATCAAATATGAGGAATGTGTCAAATGGTCAACTGGTGAACCTTTCAAGAATGAAGATGATCTGAGTGGGGTCAGCGGAGGGGCAGAGCCTCCGCATGGCAGCGGCTCAATAGAAGGATGGCAAGCAGAAAATTTAATTGCTCCTTTATCAGATAGCGATGACTTGCTTTTTGACGATGACGATGAAGACGTTAAGAAAAATCCCAGTGGCGACAAACTATGCAAATGCTTTCAGTGTGGGAAAACTTTTGGGAAAACGTCTTTTTTGAAAACACATATGAGGAGCCACACTGGCAAAAAACCCTTTCCATGCTCTGTTTGTGGTCAAGCCTTTTCTCAAAAGCACCACCTAAAAACACACACAAAAACCCACACTAGTAAAAAAATATTTTTGTGCTCATTTTGTAGCCGACGCTTCACAGAAAAAAAAGCTTTCAAAATACACATAAGAAGCCACACTGGTGAAAAACCATTTTTGTGCACAGTTTGTGGTCAGGCATTCACACAAAAGGGAAATTTAAAAACCCACACAAGAACCCACACTGGTGAAAAGCCATTTTTGTGCACAATTTGTGGTCAAACATTCACTCACAAGGAAGGCTTAATTGTTCACACAAGAACGCACACAGGTGAAAGGCCATTTGCCTGCTCAATTTGTGGTCAATCATTTACACAGAAGGGAAGCTTAAAAGTGCACACAAGAACCCACACTGGTGAAAAACCATTTTCCTGCTCCATTTGTGGTCAAACATTCACACACAAAGTAAGCTTAAAAATCCACACGAGAACCCACACTGGTGAAAAACCCTTTTTGTGCTCGGTTTGTGGTCAAGCATTCACAGATAAAGGAAGTTTAAAAATACACACAAGATCTCACACGGGTGAAAAACCGTTTTCGTGCTCATTTTGTAGCCAAACATTCACACACAAGGAAAGCTTAAAAACACACACAAGAACCCACACTGGCGAAAAACCATTTTCCTGCTCAATTTGTGGTCAAACATTCACACACAAGGATAGCTTAACAACCCACACAAGAACCCACACTGGTGAAAAACCTTTTTCGTGCTCGGTTTGTGGTCAGGCATTTACACGGAAGGGAAATTTAAAAGTCCACTCAATAACCCACACTGGTGAAAAACCATTTTTTTGCTCGGTTTGTGGTCAAGCCTTTTCTCGTCAGGAGAATGTAAAAACCCACATAAGAACCCACACTGGTGAAAAACCATTTTTGTGTTTGATTTGTGGTAAAGCTTTCTCACTAAAGCACCATTTAAAAAGCCACACGAGAACCCACACTGCTGAGAATTTTTTTTCGTGCACATTTAATCTTCAAACATTTTCACAGAAGGGAACCTGAAAAGAATACTTAACAACCTGCATTGGCGAAAAGCCCTTTCTTTGCTCAATTTGTGGTTCAACAATCCGTCCCAAGAATACCTAAAAAAAAAATACCCATAATAACCCCCAATTGTTAAAAATACTTAATAATACATAATACAAATTCTGTTGCTCAGGATTTATTCATAATACTGAATAGACACAAATGTGTGTGTTATCAATTGGCAAAAATGACGAGAATCCCTCGCGTAATATTTGAATTATGTTGATAAAATTAGTCTGCTGTTAATTTGTCTGTTTGAAAAAGAGAAAAACAAATAAAATGTTTTATTTCATTTCATCTTCCAAATTTTCTATTAGTTCTGTAAACTACATTAAACTTCCGTATTTTCTCGACTATGAGGCTCACCGTATTTTTAGGCACAGTCTCATTAACGTGTGCTATTTCTGTATTTGACGCATACAAGGTGCACTGTATTTATTAATTGACCCAGGCATGGCGTAACATATGCCAGCTTAAACATACAAACACGTTTTTAGAAAGGCAACGGAAGCAAAACTGAGTTTGGTTGTAATTTATTTAGCCATTTTACAATGTACTCACATTTTCTGATCAGTCAGCACACACAAATCCATCATTTTCTGTGTACAAATTGATCAATTGTACAAATGATTCATCAAAAACGTTGGGTTCCCTCTCGTCGTTGTCAGAGTCACTCACATTGCCTTGTGCCTCCACAGAAATGATGCCGGCTTTGGCAAAAGCTCAAACAACAGTGCAAGCAGACACGTTCGTCCAAGGTGCCACAATCCATTTGAAAATAGTGGAGTAAGGAGTAACTAGCCCGGCGTGGCCTCTCGCGGTCAACATAAAGCGGTGTTCGCTATCTATCATCCAATGTTCCCATGCCGCTCGCAACTTTACTTTGAACGCTCATATGATGCCGATGTCCAACGGTTGGAGTTCTTTAGTTAAACCTCCGGGAGTGACGGCAAGCACAGGATTCATTTGCTTGACTTGGTTTTTCACCGCTGCTGAGATGGGCACGCATGTAGTCGCAAATCAAGACTGATGGCGGGGCTTGGAAAAAGCCATTCGGTTTCTTAACATAGACCTCACTTAGCCAATCTCTCATTTTCTCATCGTCCATCCAGCCCTTTTGGTTTGCTTTCACGATGACGCCAGCTGGAAACTTTTCTTACGGCAGTGTCTTTCGCTTCAAAATCACAATAGGTGGTAGTGTCTTTCCATTAATATGACAACCAAGAACGACAGTAAAAGCGGACTTCTCGTGCCCTGTTTTCCGTATCGCTACCGTGCTGGTCCCCTTCTCCACATTGCGGTTCAGCGGAATGTCGGTAGTCAGCCGGACCTCGTCCATGTTGGTTATGTGGTTAGTCTATACGTTGGTCAGTAATCTTCTTACTGCAGTAGGTGCAGAAAATGGATGGCTTTTCAATGTAGTTCGCTGGAAGTTGCTGCGCCACGGTTGTCCTCGCTCTAACGGATAGATAGTGTCGTTTCATAAAGCAAAAGCACCAAGACAGACTTCCTTGAAAATGTTCAATTTTCAATTCTTCCGCTAGCACATTTGCCTTCAGTCGAATGGTGACTGTGGAGATGTTTCTCCCAACTGCTCTTTGATCAAGTATCCACCGTTCCAGTTGATCTTCCAAGTCGGGCCACATCGCCTTGTTTCCACAGAAACTCAGCTTCGTCGTCTTGACTTGCCGAAGCTCGGTCTCCCGCCTCCTCCATTTGCGAACCATGGATTCGGTGGTCTTAAATTCCCTCACGGCTGCTCGATTTCCATGTCCCTCTACATATTTGATGGCTTGAAATTTGAACTGAGCTTAATAAGCGTGTCTCTGTCATTTTCCGGGGTCCTCAGAAACCAAACCAAAGTTGTTTTGCAATGATGCACATACCCACACTATATACTGGTGCCTGCTAGGTGTGTAGCTTTAGCCCTCACGGCTGCTCGATTTCCATGTCCCTCTACATATTTGATGGCTTGAAATTTGAACTGAGCTTAATAAGCGTGTCTCTGTCATTTTCCGGGGTCCTCAGAAACCAAACCAAAGTTGTTTTGCAATGATGCACATACCCACACTATATACTGGTGCCTGCTAGGTGTGTAGCTTTAGCGTCTTATTACATACACATCCTTTACTCATTGGCAGACTTCGGCATGCCTGTCCTCACCCACGTCTGCCTTTTCTCTATATAACCAATGTGTCGGCCAGAAGTGCTCTCAGTCAGGCTTTGGAACTCTGCGCATACACAAGGTGCTCCGTCTATTTATATAGAGAATGTTTAAGACTTAAGTGCGCTTGATAGTCGTGACAATATGGTAAGTAGACCTGGCAGTTGGTATATGAATTCAAATGTGATGATTTTTTTATTTTAATGTTGAACAGAATGCCGCAACCAAGATGGCGCCGTTTAAGTGGCAGCCGGTGGCGGTAGCTCCATCCTCTCTCGTTCGTTTTGTGTTTTTGCTGCTTGTCTGTCCTAATGATTTGATGTGATTCTTAATGATCCCATTTACTTTGATATGCTTTGTACTTTGTGCTTTTGCTTTGTTGTTCTGCGGCCTTTGCGACTGTACTGTTTAACTTGGAACTATGTGTTTTTTTGTATCTATCACCCCACCCCCATCCCCTCCTGCTACTGTCACAATGAAATTTCCCGAATACGGGATGAATAAAGTTATCCAATACAAACAGATAATATTCAATATTCTTATGTTGATGGCTTGAAACTTATCGTTGTGATTGTCCATTCAACTCGATTTCATGTGGGCCGGACTATTTTAGATACAATATACATGTACATGGGTATGTGTATATATATATGTGTATATGTATATGTGTGTATATATATGTGTATATGTATATGTGTGTATATATATGTATGTGTATATATATGTATGTGTATATATATATGTGTGTATATATATGTGTATATGTATATGTGTGTATATATATGTATGTGTATATATATGTATGTGTATATATATGTATGTGTATATGTATGTGTATATATATGTATGTGTATATGTATGTATATATATATATATATATATATATATATATATATATATATATATATATATATATATATATATATATATATATATATATATATATATATATATATATATATATATATATATATATATATATATATATATATATATATATATATATATATATATATATATATATATATATATATATATATATATATCTATATATATCTATATATATCTATATATATATATATATATATACACACACACACACAGGTACACATGTACGGAGACGAGGTCGGAATGTTCTCGCTTGCAAGCAAGAAGGTGTATCCTCAATTGAAACGCTTCCTCCTTTCTCTCCAACTGGAGAAAACTGCGCTACTGTGGTGAGGAATTGAATCTCAATCATTAATCCCATTGCCCCAAGGGCAATAAATGTTTTTAACATGACTTTTTGTCTTTGTTTAGGGAGTTTTCCTCTTGAAACGTTTCAATTTAGTCACCCTTCCTACTGTGGAAAAGGTGGATCCAGGTTTCCCTCTCAGCTATACTGATAGCTGTTGGTGTGGTAAGCAACACTTGATATGGACCCTCACACTTCGCGTCGCTCCAATGTTTCTTTTTTTTTATGCTGCGTATCAGCACCCAGTCTCCAGGAATCACCGTCGCCCTGTCTGTTTCCTGTTGAGAAACACACTCTCCCTCTGGTAAATTAAGTTGGGTATGTTTTTCTAAAGATTTCATGTTGTCAGCTAGATTTCCCTCATCATCCAATTCCCATTGAGTAGTGAATAATAGCAATTTGTAAGGTCTACCAAACAGGTGGGTTTAATCCATTTGAATTTGTGAAGCTAATATATCATTCTACTAAATCAGTACATTTTGTCCATGGCCTTTTTGTTTCAATGTATTTTTTTAGTCTATTTTTTATATTTCCCATTCATCCGTTCGACACGGCTCGCCGGTTGTGGATGGTAGACGCAATGATTTTGCAACAAAATATGGTACCTAGTGCCAATTCTTTGAATTCACAAAATGAGTGCCATTATCACTATAGATGGTTTCTGGGATTCCATATCGTGGAATGACATCCCTACATAGAGCCTTGGCTACAGTTAACGCGTCTATGTTTTTTGTTGGGGAAATCTCAACCCAATTTGAAAAGGCATTGACAATCACAAAGCAGTATTTTTCCCCTTCACTCTTACTTAATTCAATAAAATCCATATGAATCTTTTGAAATGGATATGTAGCTTTTTGGAAATGCCTGTGTTTTGGCCATACAGCCCCTTGCACAAGTCACACATGCTTTGCAAAAATGTTTTTGCATATAGATTAAAACCATAAGTTTTGTAGTGCCATTGTACCGAGGATACCATCCCCCCCTGTTGAGACATGGGATTTCCCATGACTCAAAATGGCAGCCCGCCTAAACAAGTTATTTATTTATTTTTTTGGGTAGGATTGGCTGCCTCCCAATGCTTGTATAAATCCCATTTTCCAATTTTGCCCCTTCGTCAATCCATATTTTGATTTCTGATTGTGGCTTTGTAACTGCATATTCGTTAAAATGTCTGTACCAATCTGCCGCGGCATCCTGAAAGGCTTATTGGCGATTTCAGAAATTAATTTCAAATTTCCCAATTCTTTTTCCACCTCGATATTTTATTGATAGCTTATATTTTGGTGGCCAGCCAAACAAAAACGCAAAAGACAGACCATCATCCACGCTCACACTCATACTTAGGGAAATTTAGAGTGTTCAACCAGTCTACCATCCATAATTTCGTTTGGTGGGAGTAAACTGGAGTACCCGGAGAAAACCCACAAATTCTCGAGGACACCAGCAATATCCCCCACTTTGGAAGGACTGGATCCACCCCGCTTTCATTAGTTACAGTGCTTCTCAAATATTGGGGCGCGCCCCCCTGGGGGGGTGCGGTGCGATACCTGGGGGGGGGGGGGCGCTTGGGGCGTGTAACCCTGGGGAACAGGATTTTATTTGGCCGTACTAGTATAAAGTGTAATTGCGCATCCACTACAGTAGCTGGCAGTGGCGCTCTCATTTATTTTTTATTTCAGGCATTGATGCAATTAATTTTTTTTCTGTTACAGACTTAAAACAAGATTTAATAAAGTTATTCTTTGTAAGTTTGACTATATTTATTTCTTTTTTTCCTTTTCTTTAATGTTAATAAGGATAAAATGTTGTACTTATAACAATTTTATAAAATGATTTTATTTATAGTCACGGTGGGAAGTGGGGGGGGGGGGGCGCGAATAGTTTTCTTTTTGCTAGGGGGGGCCTAACAGAAAATAATTGAGAAGCACTGCATTAGTAGATCTCAGAACTGGAAGGTTGATGCACTAATCACTAGTCTTTAAATTTGGGTTGTTTACGCACACATCAGTGGGCTGTAAATTTTCATCACAGGTGTGAACCACCATTCCCAGTGGGGCTTTTTGGTAGCTCCACCCCCTTTTGCTGCCCTATCAACAATATTCATTCCAGAACGAACTAGGTAATTAATGTATTAGATTCTGGTGCCACATATCTACAAATAGATAATGTTTTTGGAAGTTAAAGTGCCGCCGTTCATCGCCTGCCATGCGAGTGGCTGTGATTAACTATCTGTTTGCCAATAATGTATTGATGGAAAAGTTGTGACACATTGAAACACACCCCCACTCTAGTATTTTAACCGTTTGTAAAAAAAAAAAGGGACCTCCATGTTTTGCATTAAGTTACACCCCCGTTAATGCTATCAGTTTAGCCGTTTGTACATAGAATTGGTGGCAGTAGTTTCACCTAAAGCAGGCATGTCCAAAGTCCGGCCCGCGGGCCAATTAAGGCCCGTGGACAAATTTTTACCGGCCCACGGCCTCTATCATGAAATCAATAATACACGGCCCGCCAGCACTGTTGACCACAGTATAAAATACATGTGTACAAAAAGCTATTTTTCACTTCACCAGAAGATGGCAGTAGCCCTGTGGCCGCACTCTGGCCGCCGTGACCCTTGCGTCATTGTTTCAGCCCAGCCCATTTCTAACATGTAAACAAGAAAAGGAAAGTTGACCGCGAGGGCCGCCGCTTCCAGGACGAGTGGAAATTTGAGTATTTTTTCCCTGAAATACGAAACAACTGTGTCTGCCTAATTTGCCAAGAGACTGTGGCTGTTTTCAAGGAATTCAACATTAAGAGGCACTACCAGACGAAACATGCTAGCTACGACAAGCTAACTGGGAACGAACGCGGTGAAAAAGTGAAGCAACTGGAAGCTGTTTTAACGGCACAGCAAAGCTTTTTCACAAGAGCCCGTGAGTCAAATGAAAATGCCACAAAGGCAAGCTACGAAGTGGCAACGCTAATTGCAAAGCACTGCAAACCTTTCAGTGACGGTGAATTTATTAAAGACTGTGTAATGAAAATGGTTGAGAAAATATGTCCCGCGAAGAGGCAAGAGTTTGCCAATATTTGCCTGGCTCGTAATACTGTGGCACAGAGAATTGAAGACGTTTCATTAGATATTAAGAGACATTTAGAGGCAAAAGGAACTGAGTTTGACTTTTTCCTCGTTAGCGTGCGATGAAGACCTGGACTACATACTGCAGTCAAGATCCCAGTATCACCCTTCACATTAGTGCAGGCAAGATATTTGTTAAGTCCTCTGAGTTGAATAAATTCTTAAATCTCAGTTCATTATTTTTTTTGTGATGGTCAAAATCACAGTTTGAATATGCAGTGATCATTGTTTTGTTTTCAGCACTGTTCCTACAGTGAGCATATAATAGTGAATAATATGTGATGTTTCACATGAACTTAGATATCCTTGATAGTTTTCTTAATTTTTTGTGGTTTGTGATTTCGGTAAAAACCTAAATGTAAAAAAAATGTAAAAGTAAAAGTATGCCATTTGTAATTAAAAAAAATCCCAAAAAGTTAATTTGCATTTAATGTTAATGGTTCAAAGAATGTCAGGCTAAAAGTCGGCCCGCACACATTTTCACCTTACCAAATCTGGCCCTCTTTGCAAAAAGTTTGGACACCCCTGACCTAAAGTTTGTTTTAGTAGTCGTCAATGTATCTCACATGCCATTTGAATTTTGCATTTTTCATGTTATTCCGAAACAACCCATCTACTTAAAGCGTTACTCAAAGGTTGATATTTTACAATTTGGAGATGCTATTTTTGCACATAGACAATCTCATCATTTGTTTCATACCATGAAAGGCCCCACCAGATTTTGGGCATCCAGTGCCAAATCGAGCCTATTTCCAAATTTCTCTCAAATTTGTTGTAGATATGGGATTCCAATCTCCCAAATATCCCAGAATTCATGCGCCAATGCATTTCGTCAAAACCCAAAGCGACCAACATAATCTGTTTCTTCAGCCAGATTTTGGAACTCGGAGAATTGTTCCTTTCCCCCTTATCTAAGATTGTTATTGCCAATTGTTATCACTGTATTATTTAGGTGTAATCACCCCATAATTGCAATGCAGTAAATTTTAAGCTAAAGTTCTCTTACTTTGTATGCCATTAAAGCAATAGAAAGCAACGTCATTTGGTCGTATCAATTGATCCATGCTTATCCAATCCGTAATCTTTAACAACCAAATAACTCAATACCTAAGATATACTTTGCAAATCACCCCATACGCTTGTTCCTATAGCTCTCTGTTACCACAATAAAAATACAATAATTAAATTAGAGAAATCAACCTTTTGCTAGGCATTTGCTAGTTACAATTTTCAGTTTAATAATGGACCACAAAACATTCAAAAATCCACCAAAAGCTAATTTTCTTTAATTACGAGCCCTTTGAAATCCACAAATTGCTCAAAAATGGCTATTTTGCTCTATTCCCAAGTACAAAGCTTTTACAAAATCAAACTTTTACTAAACTGTATTTCTATCACCTTGAAATATATGTCTGTTTAAAACCCCAAAAAATGAATGTGAAAGTAATCACATAGCCCTGCATACCTTCCAGACCATGTTTTGCTCTTATTATGAAATGTTCAAACGGATGCACACCCTCAGCCGCTAACTGTGACCTTCATGCTCGCTGCGAAAGCAGCATTCTTATCTTGAAATGTCACCTCTTTTTCCTGTGTACAATTATAATGCTTTTTAGAGACGACAACCATTAATAAGATAAATTAATTCATCTTCTGATATCCAACTATATCAAAATATTTTGGCAAGACCCCATAATCAAAATATGCTGCAAACAACTATATCATAGCAAAACCCTAACCTATCCCATACATATACATATATATACACACATACGCACACGCGCGCACACATACGCATATACACACATACAGGAATATACACGCATACACGAATACACATATACACACACACACATACAGGCATATACACGCATACACACGTATATACACATACACACATGCACACAAATATACACATATACACATATATACCAAAATTGGCGCTGTTTAAGCAGCAGCCGGCGGCCACGGTAGCTTTGTCCACTCTTGTTCGTTTTGTGTTTTGCGGCTTTTATGTTTTAATGATTTGATGATTCCATTTACTTTGATTTGCTTTGTACTTTGTGCTTTTTGCTTTGCTGTTCTGTGGGGTTCCAGTTTTTGTCCAACTCTACAATGTCTTTTTGAGTCCGATTCAGTTACCGCAACCAAATGGCGCTGTTTAAGCGGCAGCCGGCGGCCACGGTAGCTTTGTCCACTCTTGTTCGTTTTGTGTTTTGCGGCTTTTATGTTTTAATGATTTGATGATTTTAATGATTGATGCTGTTTATTCTGTCTAATCACCCTCTTGCTACCTGCCACAATGTAATTTCCCGAATACGGGATGAATAAAGTTATCCAATATACATACATACACATATATACATGTATACATACATATACAAGTGAGATAGATCTGAAATATAACTTTAGGAGCAGGTTAAGAAAGAGTGAGATCAATTTAATAGGAAATAGGTTTTTTATTACCAGTCTGCAGGATGGAGGACAAAGGTCGAACAGTTGTGAACCACTCCACTCTGTCGTCCTCGCAAATCTCTCTCGCTAATGAACAGTGGGTCCGTCTTTATATAGGAAAACAGGGCATAGTGTGGTTTCTATGACAATGTTAAAACTGAGCAAAGTCTGATTAATCAGTGGCAGGTCTCCATGACGATGACCAAACTCAGGGCAAGTTTCTTATGACAACGATGTTTCTATACTTACAAAAACGGATACAATATGAACAAGCAATTGCCAAGCGACTATCATTTAATCTTAATGTTATCTTACAATTCCCTCCTGTTGTGAGTATAAAACATTAGAACTTGTTTGTTAGCGGCACTACTTATGAACAAAATTCTTCACAAACTGCTACGAGCTGGAGTTTAGACCGACCAGAACGGGGGCGAAAACCCTCACGCAGTTAAGTGAAAATTGCACCCCTGACCTCCCGCTTGGGACGACCTCCTCATGGTCTGGTCTGGTGTCTCAGAACAGGAAAGACATGTTAATCTGTGTCAGACAGTAACGCAACATCAGGGTCAGATTGGGGTGTGAATTGTTGCATATACGAGTTAGCATTCGCTGGGTTTCAACACTCATGGTACATTTGATCAAAGCTGAGAAGCAGGGTAAACAACAGGTTAGGATAACAAGCATGAGAGCAATTACAGTTATGAATGGTACTAGGGATTTCAAAAGAGTCTGTGTCCATGAGCCTTGTCCATGAGCCTGAGAGGAACCAGTCAAGCCATCCTTGTTATGGAACCGGATATCCAGTCACATCCAAAATGCAAACTGAAAACATGAGCCCAAAATGAAAAATCACTCTTTTTTTTAAATGAATGAAAAGCCACAGGACAGTAAGGCATGGGTTAACAAGACATGGAAAACAGCTGGGTGACACACAGGGGAGGCGACCACAGGTGAAAGCAATGGACAATCACAACAATAGGTTTCAAGCCATCAATATTTTTTTTCATACAAATGATTATACCTAAGAATATTGAGTAATATCTGTTTGTTCAACATTAAAATAAAATAACATTTAATTTGACTTCATATACCGACTGCTAGGTCTATTTACATACAAATCAAATAAGTTTGGATTAATAAAAAAGCAAAAAGAACTACTCCAAAATGAACCCAAAGTCAGTCAAAAAAGGAAAAGAATGTAGTTTAAAAAGATAATAGAAAACTCTGAAGATAAAATGAAATAAAACAACATTTGACTTGTTCTTCTCTTTTTCAAACAGACAAATCCACACCAGACTAATTTTATCAACATGATTCAAAAATAACACGAGGGGTTCTCGTCATTTTGCCAATTAACAGTTAACATACACACATTTGTGTCTTTGAAGTCTTGTGAATACAGTGTTCCCTCGCTACTTCGCGGTCCAGCCACCGCGTACTCAGAGCTTCGCGGATTTTTTTTGGAAAAAATTAAAAAATAAAATAAATATATTACATTGAGACAACATATTTTACAGTTTTTTTGTTATAACATGAATTTCACTCTACCCATATTCCATATGGTGTACTGTATACAGGAGGGGAGGGGGGTAAAAATAAAAAATAAAAAAATCCAATTAAATTTAAATGAAGCATTTTTGTAGGGGATTCCCTACTTCACGGAAATTTACTTATCGCGGGTGGTCCCGGTCCCCATTAACCGCGATAACCGAGGGAACACTATAAATCCTTGGCAACAAACTTCGTATTATGTATTAAGTATTTTTAACCATTGTGGTGAACCACAAATTGAGCGAAGAAACTGCTTTTTGCCACAGCAGATTTTTAAGTCTTCTTTTCAGATTCCCTTCTGTGAGAATGTTGGAACATTAACTGCGCCAGGAAAAGGTTTTTGAAGTGTAGCTTTTAAATTGGGCTGTTGGAGCGAATCTGTGGCCACAGACTGAGCAGGAAAACGTTGTTCTCCAGTGTGGGTTCTTGTCTTTTTAAATTGTCCTTATTTGTCAATGTTTTACCACAAACTAGCACGAAAATGGTTTTTCGCCAGTGTGAGTTCTTGTGTGACTAATTAAGTTTCCCTTCCATTTGAATGCTTGACCACAAACTGAGCATGAAAATGGTTTTTCACCAGTATGGACTCTTATGTGGTTTGTTAAAATTCCCTTATTATGAAATGTTTTACCACAAACTGAGCACAAAAATGTTTTTTCACCTGTGTGGATTCTTGTGTGTTTTCTTAAATCTTGCTTTTGAGAAAAGGCTTTACCACAAACTGAACACGAGAATGGCTTTTCACCCGTGTGGATTCTTGTGTGTTTTCTTAAATCTTGCTTTCTAGAATAGGCTTTACCGCAAACTGAACACAAGAATGGCTTTTCACCTGTGTGTGTTCTTGCATGACCAATTAAGCTTTCCTTGTGTGTAAATGTTTTACCACAAACTGAACACAAAAATGGCTTTTCACCTGTGTGTGTTCTAGCATGTCTAATTAAGATTCCCTTTTGTGTGAATGTCTGACCACAAACTGTGCACGAAAAGGGTTTTTCACCAGTGTGGACTCTTATGTGGTTCGTTAACGTTCCCTTTATTGTAAATGTTTTACCACAAACTGAGCACGGAAATGGTTTTTCACCTGTGTGGATTCTTGTGTGTTTTTTTAAATCTAGCTTTTGAGAAAATGCTTTACCACAAACTGAACACGGAAATGGTTTTTCACCAGTGTGGGTTCTTGTGTGTTTTTGTAAATCTTGCTTTTGAGAAAAGGCTTTACTGCAAACTAAACACGAGAATGGCTTTTCACCCGTGTGTGTTCTTGCATGCCTAATTAAGCTTCCCTTGTGTGTGAATGTTTGACCACAAACTGCACACGAAAATCGTTTTACACCAGTGTGGGTTCTTGTGTGTCTTTTTAAGTGTCCCTTCCGTGGAAATATCTGACCGCAAACTGAACAAGAAAATGGCTTTTCACCTGTGTGGGTCCTTGTGTGAAGATTTAAGTGATCTTTCCGTGTAAATATCTGACCACAAACTGAACACAAAAATGTTTTTTCACCAGTGTGAGTTCTTGTGTGAAGATTTAAGTAATCTTTGAAAGGCTCACTAGTTGACCCGGTAACATTTTGCTCCTCCTTTTTGATTGGAGGTTGCTCTTCTCTTTTGCACTGTTGAGAGAACTCTGGCTCCTCCTCTTTAATTTGGGGCCATGCTGAGGCGCTTGCAGTCCCTTCGCTGGTCATGCCCAGATCATCCCTTTTCACGGACTCACCTGCTGACCAGGTGAAATGATCTTCCTCCTTTTTGATTAGAAACTGCCCGTCTCCCATTTGTTGTTGACGGAACTCTGGCTCCTCCTCTTTAATTTGGGGGAGCCCAACTTCCCCTTCATGGTCAACAGACTCCTGCCCATCAGCACCAAGATCATTTCTCAAACCTGCAAAGACACAAAGATGACCCATTTTCTAATTATAAAATAACTGAATTTCAGGTTCACAGAAATGAATCAAAACTGAAGAGGGCGCCATACATTCATTTGGTCACAATGTAGTATTCTTGTCAACAGCAAAATGAGTTGAAAACTGTTTATAGGTGCCTTTTTCAAAGTATGGCACTGTTGGTCAAAAAGTTTCTTCACTAGTGATGTAGCACCTTAAAATTAGTCAAATATTTTTGAGAGCATTTTCATCGTAAACATTCTTTTATGTTTTAGATTTTAATTTAGTTAAAATGCTTTTGCCGAAGGGGAGGCATTAAAAAAAGCATTTTTTTTTATTTAGTAGCAGGTATATTAATATTTGGAGGATAAATGAGATTGAAATAGAGGTACAGTAGTACCTCTACATACGAGTACTTCTACATACGAGCAGCTCGAGATAGGGGGAACATTTCGAGCAAATTATTATCTCTAGATACGAGAAAAATTTAAAGATGCAAGAAAGCCAGGTGGCCAATACATGATAGGCTGTTTATCATTGTAGCGCACTGTCTTTTTTGCCACATCTCGTTCGTGTATAACAGATATCTACAAGCACTGGGCGGAGCGGTGAATTCGTGTTTTTTTTCAATCACCCAGCGCGAATGTCGGAATGATCGCTAATTCGAGCAGTATAGTATATTACTTCTCGTTGGCTCTCTCCCCCGCAACTCCTTGTGTAAAATCTCTGGTCGCAACTATACCTCTTTGCAACGTCTCTGCGAGCACTGAGTGGAGCGTTGCATTTTTTCAGTGACCTGATGGGACTGGTAGCCTTGGAGGACGAAACCTCTATGTCTGTGCGGAGTGATGTAGTGATGATCCCTGAGGATAGTTCATATTCTATTTATTTATAAGCTGCATTTGAATTTTAGCATTAAATATTAAGTACTTTTGCAGGCTATACCACAGCGTGGCAGTGGGCCAGATTTGGCCCTCGGGCCGCAACTTTGACCCCGTTGTTTGAACGGTGCTCTTGTTGTTTAGTGCATCTACATCTCTATTTTTTAAATTTTCCATTTAGAGCATGTAGCCAAAAATGGAGGGAGAGTAGCAGGAATGACTCTTGAACGCGTCGGGGGGATTTCGCGTTTTTCCTAATTTGAAAAATACATTGTTTGTTTGTAATAAGGATAAAATAAAATGAAAGCTACTGTTTAATGCCGTTGTTAAGTATTAACACGCGCGGAGAGTCATTATTTCCCTCCTAGAGTGGTTACATTTAAATAGAAATTGAATTTATTACGTCTTTGAGTGGTGCTAGTGCGAATTCATGAAAATGTACGTACGCTACTATAGTGTCATGTCAATAGAATACCTTTAAGGCAATATATGAACATAAAAGGTGAACCCACCTAGTCTATGAAGATTTTTTTCTCGTGCGTTATGTTGCGAACTGCCCATTGCTCGTGAGTTGGATGCTCCTGATTTGGCCGTTGTGTTCTTGCCGACATTTCCCTACATGAATTCTGATGAGGGTGGCGGCTTTGATAGCTGCTAGCTATGCTGAGCTAAAATAGCCAGGGAACCTACAACGAATTATTCGTCGACCATTTTCTTTGATAGCTGCTAGCTAAGCTAAAGCATAAACACTTCGACGATTTATTTATTTGAGAGCTGCTAGCTATGCTGAGCTAAAATAGCCAGGAAACCTACAACGAGTTCTTAGTCGACTTGTTCCTTTGATAGCTGCTAGCTAAGCTAAAGCATAAACAAGCTCTTCGACGACTTGCTCCTTTGATAGCTGCTAGCCAAATTAAGCTAAAGTATAAACAAGCTAGTCAACTACTTTTTTCTTTGATAGCTGCTAGCTGGGCTAAACTAAGGTAGGTTTTGCTGATAAATAGGGATGGAACGAGCGACGCTGGTGCGTCAGCACCGTGCCTATAGCTCAAGAGAGAAAGCCCGTATTGTTGTGTGTATTGCTTTAAGAAAGAATCACGTGACTGATACAAAAAATGTGTCGTTTTCGCCAAGGTGTTAAGTATAAGGCAGTGCTTCTCAATTATTTTCTGTTAGGTCCCCCCTTGAAAGAAGAAAACTTTTCGCCCCCCCCCCCCCCCCCCACTTCCCACCGTGACTATAAATAAAATCATTTTATAAAATTGTTATAAGTACAACATTTTATCCTTATTAACATTAAAGAAAAGGAAAAAAAGAAAGAAATATAGTCAAACTTACAAAGAATAACTTTATTAAATCTTGTTTTAAGCCTGCAACAGAAAAGATTTTAAGTGCATCAATGCCTGAAATAAAAAATAAATGAGAGCGCCACTGCCAGCTACTGTAGTAGATGCGCAATTACACTTTATACTAGTACGGCCAAATAAAATCCTGTTCCCCAGGGTTACACGCGTTTCCTACGTCCCACGGCAGCATACTGAAAAGCCATAAAGAGAGTGATCAACACTGCCCAGAAGATCGTGGGCTGCTCTCTGCCCTCACTGAATGACATTGCAAGCCCTCGATACCTTAACATTATTAGGGACCCCTACCACCTTGGTCACAACCTGCCCACTGGCAGACGCTACAGGTCTCACAAAACACGAACAAATTGACTCGGGCAGTTTTTCCCCCAGAGCCACCAGGGCTCTGTACTTGCACTAGCACGACACACAACCCCTTCTCTGCAATAACTTAGAGGTGTGCAATAAAATGTGCAATATCTTAGATTACACAATATTTTAGAATTACCTTGGGTGACTTTTTATATTACTGTACACTATATATCTGGTGTTGTCAATGACGGCCAGTAAATTAATTTTTTGGCCCAAAATGTCCTGTTCCAGCCCACTTGAGGTCTAATTGGCAGAAATCTGGCCCACAAACCAAACTGAGTATTATTCTAGTCGCTAGCTCACCTATGTTATGGTATCCGCTAGTGCATTTTATGCTAGATGCTAGCTTATGCTAGGCTTGGCACATTTTTTGGTGAATCATTTTGGGGATTCAGATGTACGTCAAATGCATGCAACTGAGCACCAAGAGTTGGCTCCCATGAAAAATGAAGACAATGCACAATTCAAACCCATTAAAGTGCCACAAATGGAATATTTCATTATTGTTGGGAAACTCCACATTGAGCAGCAGCAGCATCTACTCATATGGATGGAGGAAGACCCTCTATATGTTAAAGAGGAGGGGATGGACGTTCCTATTGGGGCAGTTGAGCCCTTGAGTAGCAAATATGAAGGTCCAAGTGAGGCCAGCGGACAGGCGTAGCCTTTGAGTGGCAGCAGCTCAACAGAAGAATCACAAGCAGACAACCTCATGGCTCCACCATCAGCTATCTATGATGCCACATCACACTTTTGAATCCGTGAGTATCAAGTCACTAACATAAAGATGCTATGGTTGTACAATTTCAATAACATTATTTAAAAATATATATGTATGACCGACCTCACTACGAATGTCCCTTAAAAAAATACAGGCTTAGGCCGGTATATGAGACTTGCACGGTCAAACGGCGTAATTGTGCGTCCAAGCACAGTTACAGCTTTTTCAGTGCCCTGAAGAAAAGGCTAGATCACCTCCTT
>NC_135527.1:1481640-1534140 GCF_051989575.1 Stigmatopora nigra
GCTATGGACTTCCTCCCCTCGCCAGAGGAGGGATTTTTTCAGTCAATGCAGCCACATATTCTAAGAACAAGAGGACCAAATATCATGCCTGCTCCCTGAGGGCATAGGGCAAACACCTCCTCTCTCTATTTGGCCACGCGCCCACCGACTCATCTACCTCCGCCTCTATAGTTCTGCCTTCTTAGCTGTGACGTCACGCTCTATTTTTTTTCAAAGCGATGGAAAAACCATTCATATTCCATGCGTGCTTTTGACCCGTAAAATGTCAATTTCATTTCAACGTACAAAATAGTTTCTCCAACTCGCGTCTAATTTTGGGTTGTCTTTTACTTTGAACACCGCTCAGAACCTGAAAAATCATATAAATCATTAATGCATTTTATTCTCCACATTCACCCGCACTCTCACATCCTTTCTTTCTCTCTCCTTGCATTTTCACCAGTTCAATCATCACAAGTCAACGGATGAATTTAGAATTTTAATATTTTCAATTCTAGGAATTTGGATTTTTTATTAGAATCAATTCTAGGAATCAAACATCTGTGGACCCAGTCGTTTGTTTTCCCTGCTGAAGACTTAAAAATCAAATTGCAGAATTTTTGACAGGTCTCATATAACCTTTTTCTGAATCTCTTATTCCTTTGTTTACCATCCGAACGTTTCCGCTATTTCAAAACGACCGTTCTGGAATCCTCAATCCCCGATTCCAGATTAATAACCACGGAAATGTTCCCTGAAAAAACGGAAATGTTCCCCGAACAAACGGAAATGTCCCCGGAACAAATACATGTGTTAAATATGAATCACATTTGATTGTGGGTAATAAAGTTATATTCTGAGAAAGGGTGCCATTGACTATGGGTGTTGTGTGCACGAGTATACTTCTTTACCCAGAAAGCCCTCCTTTTGCCCGCGAATGCACGTTGTGCATTTTCTGGTCCATGTGTAGTTGAAACTTGTTTGAAGAAACCGTTCAGTGCTCGTAGATATCTGTTATACACAAAAGAGATGCGGCAAAAGAAGACAGTGCGCTATAATGATAAACAGCCTCTCATTTCATGGCCGCCTGGCTTTCTTGCATCTAAATTTTTTTCTCGTACCTAGAGCTAATTATTTGCTCGAAATTTTCCTCGTATCTCGTAGGTAGAGCTGCTCGTAAGTAGAGGTACCACTGCATATCAAAATTTGTCTTGTATATCAAGATGATAATTTGACCGAAATTTTACTCAAATTATTCAATCTCAAATTGCTCGTATGTCGGGGCACTGGTATGTCGAGGTATAACTCAACTCTAATAAATAGCTAGACTGGCTTCCTCCATACTATACAAACTCAATCTACTTCCCACAAGTTAACATAACAAGGTAGACTTGATTCCAAAACAATAGCAAGACCGTGTAACCTAAAAATACAAAAGGAAAACCAAGCTGGATTCTTCACCGGAGTTTAAAAAACGCCTCTCCAGCCTGGAACAAAAAAAATCATATCTCTCATTCTCTGCAATAGTTACTTTCAAATTCAGAAACAAATAGATGAATGTATATTTTTTTAATAGAATTGAACCACCATCTCCCCCCCCCCCTGTTTGCAAGGATTAATATATTAGGCCTGTACCCTTTACAGCAATTAAGCCACATAAAAATGCATGCTAATGAAGAACTCCAAATTCATTCAATGTGTATGACGCAGTTGTTTGAAATGAATAATACCCCAATCTAGTAGTTTTTTGCAAACATTTAACATTACATTCCCTTTGTAGTATGTCTATCATCTCCTGTAAAACTTTCTTACTCAATGTTTTTCCAATAGTTATATATAAAATAAAAATCTAGTTAAATTTCTACCAAATATCCCCTTCAACAGATTTCAGACATGAAGTTTCCGTATTTCATACCTGTAGAAAAAAAACTATCATTTACAATTCAAACAATTCATTAAATCTGAGCAAATAACATTTCACTTTTTTTGTCACCTTTGAATTTGAAAGGCTGAATTTTTTTTCAACAAAAAGACTCAAAAAGTATTTTTCACCAAAAAAGAGAGCTTTATTGGAACTACACAAAAGATGACACATTAAATCTTATAAGTTGACAAAAGTATGATTTTGAGAAAATTCATTGTCTTTCACAACATATTTCTACTAATGTTTCTTAGATCCAGGATTCAATATTTCAATTATTTTCATTAAAATGTATCATGTTTGAATAACGCTCAATATTCGTATTGGATTTGCTAGCAAATTCAATACACAAAAACTACAAATTTTCAAATTTCTTAGGCATGTCTTCAACTGTGAAGACATTTTCCATATTATTCACATCACATTATTGATTATTTACTTTGTAATTTCCTAATTTAGGTTCCAGTATTTGGGATAGAATTGTGAAGTAAATAAAATCAACAACACTCAATTTTGTTATACAGTAAGACCTTGACATACAAATATCCCAATTTACGAGACAAATTTGAGATATGAGCATACGAGGTAAACTAATTAATTAGTATTTTGTTCATTTCTATGGGAAGAATTTACTTGAGATACGAGTAAATTGACATGCTAGCTAAATCCCCCAATAAGCTCATATCTTAAGGCATGGCATTACTGTATTTGAATACTGTGGGGCGATATAACACATTAAAAAGTGTAAACAAGATTTTCATAATGCAAAATAAAATTATACTTCAATTACAATGATCTTTCAAACAGAAATTGAAAAAGCAAGCAAATCCCGGCATTGGCCACTCACTGCTTATCACAAAACATTTGTGTCTTTTAAGTCTATCCTTACGACTAAATCTCTGGCAACAAGTTGAGCAGGAAAAGGAATTCTGACCAATGTTGGTATTTGTGTTTTTAAGATGTTCCTGCCACAAATTGAGCAAAAATGGGCTATCCTCCTGAGCGGGTTGTTAAGTCCTCTTTTCAGGTTAATAATTGAGTAGCTTTTTAATTGGGCTGTTGTAGCGAACTTGTGGCCACAGACTGAGCAGGTAAGCATTGTTCTCCAGTGTGGGTTAATAGGTGTTCTTTTAAGCTTCTCCTTTGGGAAAATGTTCGACCACAAACTGAGCAGGAAAATGTTTTTCTGCCAGTATGGATTCTTGTGTGTCTTTGTAAAGCTTGCTTTTGAGAAAAGGCTTTACCGCAAATTGAACACGAAAATGGCTTTTCACCCGTGTGTGTTCTTGCATGACTAATTAAGTGTCCTTTCTGTGTGAATGCTTGACCACAAAATGAACACGAAAATGGTTTTTCACCAGTGTGGGTTCTTATGTGGATTTTTAAGTTTTCATTTTTAAAATAGGCTTTACTGCAGACTGAACACGAAAATGGTTTTTCACCAGTGTGGATTCTTGTGTGTATTTGTAATTCTTGCTTGCGAGAAAAGGCTTTACCACAAACTGAACACGAAAATGGTTTTTCACCAGTGTGGGTTCTTGCGTGGGTTTTTAAGCTTCCTTTCTCTGTAAATCTTTTACCACAAACTGAACACGCAAATAGTTTTTCACCTGTGTGGGTTCTTGTGTGCATTTCAAATGTTCTCTTGTGTGTAAATGTTTTGCCACAAACTGAACAAGAAAATGGTTTTTCACCAGTGTGTGTTCTTGCATGACCAATTAAGTGTCCCTTCTGTGTGAATGTTTGCCCACAAACTGAACACGAAAATGGTTTTTCACCAGTGTGGGTTATTACGTGTCTTTTTAAGCTTCCCTTCTGTGTAAATGTCTGACCACAAACTGAACACAAAAATGTTTTTTCACCTGTGTGTATTCTTGCATGACTAATTAAGCTTCCCTTCCGTGTAAATGTTTGACCACAAACTGAACACGAAAATGGCTTTTCAGCAGTGTGGGTTATTTTGTGTCTTTTTAAGTGTTGCTTTTGAGAAAAGGCTTTACCGCAAACTAAACACGAAAATGTTTTTTCACCTTTGTGGTTTCTTGCGTGCGTTTTACATTTTCCCTTATGTGTAAATGTATTAGCACAAACTGTACATGATAAGGGTTTCTCCCCAGTGTGGCTCCTCATGTGTGTTTTCAAAGAAGACTTTTTCATAAAAGTTTTCCCACACTGAAAGCATTTGCAGAGTTTGTAACCAATGGGATTTTTCTTAACATATTCAACATCATCAAGGTCAAAAAGCAAGTCGTCGCCATCTGATAAAGGAGCAATTAAATGTTCTGCTCGCCATCCTTCTGTTGAGATGCCGCTCAGAAGCTCCGTCCCTCTGTTGGCCACACCCAGATCATCTTCACTCTTGAAAGGCTCGCCAGTTGACCATTTGACACATTCCTCATTTTTGATTGGAAGTCGCTCTCTTTTGCACTTTTGAGAGAACTCTGGCTCCTCCTCTTTAATTTGGGGCCATGCTGACGCGTTTGCAGGTTCCACCCCTTCGCTGGCCACGCCCAGATAATCCCTTTTCACGGACTCACCTGGTGACCAGGTGAAATGACCTTCCTCCATTTTGATTGGAAGTTGCTCATCTCCCATTTGTTGATGAGGGAACTCTGGCTCCTCCTCTTTAATAAAGGGCGATGTTGAGGTGATTGCAGGCTTCGCGCCTCCGCTGGCCACGCCCAGAACATCTTCCCTCTTCATAAACTCACCAAGTGACCAGTTGATATGATCTTCCTCCTTTTTGATTGGATGTTGCTCGTCTCCCATGTGTTTTTGAGGGAACTCTAGCTCCTCCACTTTGATTTGGGGGAACTCAACTTCCCCTTCAAGGTCAACAGACTCCTGCCCATTAGCACCAAGATCATTTCTGAAACCTGCAAAGACACAGAGATAAATGATTAACCATTTTCCAATTATAAAATGACTGAATTTCTTGTTCACAGAAATGAAACCAACCCGAAGAGGGCGCCATACATTTAATTCGTCACAATGCAATACTTGCTACTGTAGTTTTATCGTCAAAAGCAACATGAGTTGAAAACTGTGAAGTTGCTTAAAACAGGAGTCTTAATATAATGTGCATTTCTAAAGAACATCCTGTCTATAATCTCTGTCTTAATCTTATGCTCTTCCATGATGTCTATAATATCTTCTCAACTCGCCTCAGTGTTCAACTGTTGTATTTTTCCATGATGCCTATAATCTCAACTTCTGTACTTTTCCATGACATCATGCTGAATTTCAATAAAGGCATCCTTCACCTTGAAAAGATAAGAGAGAGAACCACCGAGCCGAGCGCGAGACACCACCTCGCGCCTCGACCTCTCTTCCGCCGGCCGGTGCCTTTAAAATATAACACAGTCTCTGCCTCGTTTTACCTTGGTGCACGGTTGGTAATTGCGTTGATCTGTTATTTCAGACCCAACAAAAACTGTTTATAGGTGCATTTTTCAAAGTATAGCACTATTGGTTAGAAAAGTTTTTTTCACCGGCGATGTAGCTCCTTAAGATTAGTCAAATCTTTTTGGAGCCTTTTGATTGTAAACATTCTCTTTTATGTTTTAGATTTTAATGTAGTTAAAATGCTTTTGCCAAAGGGGAGGCATTAAAAAAGCATTATTTTTTATTCAGTAGCACGTCTATTATTATTTGGGGGATTAATTAGATTGAAATAGAGGTATAATCTGATTGGACACCAAATTGCCCCTAGGTATGATTGTGAGCTTGAATGGTTGTTTATCTCCTCGAGTTCTGCGATTGGCTGGCCACCGATTCAGGGTGTTCCTCGCCTCTGGCCTAAAGGCAACTGGGATTGGCTCCAGCACCCCTATACAAAATTTAGCATATCAGAAAATGAATGAATGTTGGGATTAAAAACAGTGGAAGAAGCCCAACGTTGCCTTGGCAGCAAACGTTGACTGGGTAGATTGTGCATTTCCAGACAACTTTCTGGCACTCGCCTGTCAGATTTAAGTATTCGGCCTTCTTGCGCTCGAAGGTAGTCTCGATCACCTCCTCTGATGGTACTAGTAGTTTTATGAGGTGAAGCGCTCTTGCCATGGAGGACCATACCTCAACGTCTGTGCGGAGATGTTTAGTGATGATCTCTGATGATAGTTAATATTCAATTTATTTAGCATGAAATATGAAGTACTTTCAAAGGCCGCACCACGGAGTGGCATGGGCCAGTTTTGGCAGCATTGTTTGAACGCTGCCCTCGTTGTTTAGTGCATCTACATGTCTATTTTTGAATTTTCAATTAAGAGCATGCAACTAAGTGTTGTGTCCCTCAAGCATCTAGCCCAAGGGTGGGCAAACTTCTCGGCCCTCTAGAAATTTGACAAATGGGCCGGGTCAGCACAAGATACAATACATATAAAAAACTGCATCCGTTAACAGTACATATGAAACATAAACAGAAAAAAAGGACCAAAGGCAGTGGCTCCTTAGCCGGTAACCGGTCAAATTGTCCCAGGGTCTATTTAGCCGGTAAGAGTTCTGTGTTGGGTAAGTAGTAAGAAACTATGGCTACGGAGCCAATGCCTAAATAATAGTCATTAAATCCCTATTCACCCAATGTTCAGATTTATCAATAGGCAATAACACATTAAATTTCAATAAGATTGGTTGAATGGTTTAAAAAAATCCCCTATTCACTCAATGTTAAATAATAGGTTACCGGCTAAATAGCCCCTGGAACTATTTGACCGGTTACCGCCTAAGGAGCCACTGCCAATACAATACGTTTAAGGGAATATATGGAAATAAAAAGTGAACCCACCTTCTAGTCTATGAAGAACAACTTTCTCGTGCATTATGTTGAAAACTGTCTCTTGCTCGTGAGTCGAATGCTCCGGTTTGACCTCACAAAGTTCCACCAGGAGCTTTGGCCGTTGTGCTCTTGCCGACATTTCCACATGTGAATTCTGATGATGGCGGCGGCTTTGATAGCTGCTAGCTGGACTATGCTAAATTAGCCCATGACGTGTTTCTCTGATAGCTACTACTAAGCTAAAGCATAAACAAGCACTTCGACAACTTGTTTCTTTGATAGCTCTAGAGATAAACTAGCCAAGAAACCAAGTTCTTCGTCGACTCGTTCCTTAGATAGCTGCTAGCTAAGCTAAAGAACAAGCTCTTCGAGGACTTGTCCCTTTGATAGCGGCTAGCTGAATTAACCTAAAGTCTTAACAAGCTATTCGACGACTTGTTACTTTGATAGCTGCAAGCTGGACTAAGCTAAAGCAGGTTTTGCTGATAGAGATGAACGAGCGACGTTGGTGCATCAGCACGGTGCCGATAGCTCAAGAGAGAAAGCCCGTATTGTTGTGTATTGCTTTGAGAAAGAACCACGTGACTGATACAGAAAATGTATCGTTTGGCCAAAGTGTTATGTATAAGTAAATAAACTTGATAAAAGTGTCCCGGGTCTGTTGGATGTACCTTTACGTAATTATTGATAATTCTAAAGAGTGTCCGCAGTGTGGAATTATTTTGATCGTATCATGAACGATTTGTTCTGCGCATGCGCTTTAAACGTCGCCTCCTTTTTTTTTTTAGCCGGAAGTGATTTATGCCTAATTTGGTTTTCAATTTAATTCAAACCTGCGCAATATTTTTTTCCTAAAACCAACCATAATTTTCAAGTCATCTAAAATCTATATATACACGCACGCGCACACACCCAAACCCCCCGCGCGCACGCACACACAAACGCACAAACACGCACGCGCACACGCACACAAACGCACAAACACACACAAACACGCACGCGCACACACAACGAAGACACCCTTCAAGGCAGTCGTGGACCAGTCACCATCTTATTGTTAATCAGCTAATGAATATTCATTATGTATTATTACAATTGGACAAACTTGGGTCTGTACATTGTCTTTCTCATCTTCCACTGTGCACAGAGGCTCAGATGGTTTATGTTTGGGAGGGTGACCGCATACCTGTCAACTGGTACGTTCTCGCCGTAATTGGTACAACTGAAAGCCCATTTTTATATTGGTACGCTGTACACATGAAAATGGTACGCTAAACGGTGATTTTGAGAAAAAAAAATAAATTAAGGCACTTTCTAGCCATTTTTCACCATCCGCCATTGTTTCTTCCCGGAAACGCATGTCTGCCAAGTGATATATGTACCGGCGCCTCTGATTGGCTAAAAAAAAAAGATCATGATAAACATTTCGTTTTGTAACACTTTCACCATGTGATTTCCGTTTCCTGTTCCCTTGTTTATGTTTACTTTCATTTGCAAAAAATTACAAAAAAGTAAAGTGGTAAGATTTTCCATGTATTTATACATATATGTAAGGGCGAAAACAAAATTTGGTAAGATCACAAATGGTTCGAGGTTGACAGGTATGTGACCGGGAGCTCTGTATAGATACATTTTTCAGGAATCAATCATCTGTGAATTAACCCGCTAAACCTTGGTCTGTCTCTTCCGATGCTGAATACATTCCATTGTTAGACGGGATAAGATAGAGTAACGAATTGGAGTCAGATGCTAAAACTTAACATTTAACAATAGTAAGGCTTTGTTTCTTTAAAAAGACCATGTATAAAGGCGTTTTTTCTTTAAAATAAAGACCAGGTGTAGTAAGGTTTTTTTCTTTTAAAAATACCATGTATATTAAGGCTTTTTTCCTTCATTCAAAAAAGACCATGTATAGTAAGCCTTTTTTTTCCTTAATAAAAAAAGACCATGTATGGCAAGGCTATTTTTCTTTAAAAAAGACCACATGGTGTAACCCTTCATTTTTTTTAAAAAGATCATGTATAGTAAGGTATTTCTTCTTTTTGGAGTTCGCCGGAATGGAAGTCAGTGGAACCAAAGGCTCTCCCGTGGAACTAAGTAGTAGACGTGAGATGGTACCACATGTCCCTTTCCTGCCAGGCGGACTGCAGATTATGTTCATTCCACCGGCATCTGTAGAGTTGGGGAAGGCTGCATATGGGAACAGCATGGGCACTGTCTTTTTACGCCGCAACTCCCTCGTGTAAAGATACCTTCAAACAATGGGCGGAGTATTGTGGCAGCTCAGTAGCAAGAAGGGGTGAAAGAGGGGACCACCTTGCTACAAAGGATATCAAAGACATGTTAGTTAAGTGGCAAGAGTTTTCTGATTTTATGGAAAAGAGCCACCCAGACCATTTGGAAAGTGGTCGTGTGTTAATCTATTGTGAGGACATTTGTGGGTGCCATTTCTTACAAAAGTCTTCCAATATCTAATATACGATTTTGTTGTTTTTTAGAGGGTGGGAAGGAATTAATTTGTATTACGTTCATTTCTATGGGAAACGTTGATTTGGGATACGAGAAAATAGAAATACAAGCTAGGTCCCGGAACGCATTAGGATCGTAACTCAAGGTATGACTGTAATATGAAATAATATCCCTAGATCCCTCCTTGTTATAATATATTTGCACAAAATCTAATGCCCTAATGCCAATTTTGTAAAAAATATTTTTTAAGTCAAATATAATTCCACCTGCCTTATGCAGGTCGGTTTTTTTTACCCGAATTCCCCTTACTTGCAAGTCAGGTCTGAAAAAGGAAGAACAAAATCAATTTTTATCCAAATCACCTTCATATTGATAATAATCACGGACATGTCCTGTACACGCAATCAACAGTTGTTAATTGGTTGGGTTGAACCCAGGAAGGGAAAGTTTGAAGCACATTAAATTCACCCAAATGTAGACATCCAATTTTCATTATACTCAATCTTATGACCTGGAGGTCGCCAATCAGAAAAAATCCAAATGCCAAGTCAGTCAAAATTAAATACAGTTGTACCTCTACTTATGAATTTAATTGGTTCCAGAACTTGGTTCGTCACTTGAAATTTTCATAAGTAGGGGTGCACTTTATATGTAAATCCCCTGATTTTTTTCCACGGTGCTCACACAACTACCAACTAAAACCTTTAAAACAGATTTAAATGTTCCAATTTAGTTTGAAAGATGTGAGGAAACAAAAATGAGAAAATAATAAGGAAACGATTTATTAAGGTCTCAAAATGAAGCTTGTGAAAACGTGCCTTGCGCCGCTGAAATATTTCCCTCAAATAACAAATGTTTTGGACAACAAACTGTTCAGATTAGAACGCCTTGTTATTGGTCTTTAAAAAAAAAAAATTAACATGGATTGAACTCAAAGGATTGTAGGGTCAATAGGTGAATTAAAAAACACAGTGACTTCAAAGACACCAATCAAAACAGTCATCCCATTATTGTATAATGTCTAAGATACTATAATTTCTTTATACTGAAATAAATAGATAGACTGGCTTCCTCCATATGCAAATTCCTTATTTGTCACCAGTGAACAATATGAACAACAGAATGGTACAAAAATCACGTAAGCTAAATAAATATGGAAAACTAGAATAGGCAAACTGGCAGATTCTTCTCTGGATGTTTAAGCTTGGCTTGTGTGTCAATGTTTTACGGCAAATTGAGTACAAAAAAATGTTTTTCCACCAGTGTGGGATGTTAGGTGTTTATTTAAGGTTCCTTTCTTTGTAAATCTTTTATCACAAAATGAGCAGGTAAATTGTTTTTCACTAGTGTGGGTTCTTGTGTGTCTATTTAAAATTCCCTTCTCTGAATATCTTTTACCACAAATTAAGCATGAAAATGGTTTTTCACCAGTGTGGATTCTTGTGTGAATTTCTAAACTTCCCTTCTCTGAAAATCTTTTACCACAAATTAAGCATAAAAATGGTTTTTCTTCAATGTGGGTTCTTGAGTGTCTATTTAAAATTCCCTTCTCTGAAAATCTTTTACAACAAACTAAGCATGAAAATGGTTTTTCACCAGTGTGGGTTCTTGTGTGTCTTTTTAAAATTCCATTCTCTGAAAATCTTTTACCACAAACTAAGCATGGAAATGGTTTTTCACCAGTGTGGGTTCTTACGTGCCTCATTAAGCTTCCCTTCTTTATAAATGTTTGACCACAAACTGAGCAGGAAAAGGGTTTTTCTCCCGTGTGGGTTCTTGTGTGTGCTTTTAAACTTCCCTTCTCTGTAAATCTTTGTCCACAAACTGAGCATGAAAATGGTTTTTCCCCAGTGTGGGTTCTTATGTGTCTTTTTAAGGAGCCTTTCTGTGTAAATATTTTACCACAGACTGAGCAGGAAAATGGTTTTTCACCAGTGTGGGTTTTTGTGTGGATGTTTAAACTTCCCTTCTGTGTAAATCTTTTACCACAAACTGAGCAGGGAAATGGTGATTCACCAGTGTGGCTCCTCATATGTGATTTTAAAAGATACTTATTGCGAAATATTTTCCCACACCGAGGGCATTTGCAGAGTTTGTCGCCAATGGGATTTTCCTTAGCACCTTCACCGTCATCATCATTAACATAAAGCAAGTCGTCACTATCTGATAAAGGAGCAATTAAATTCTCAGCTTGCCCTCCGTCTGTTGAGCTGCTGCCATGCGGAGACTCCGCCCCTCTCCCAGACATGCTCAGGTCCTCTTCCCTCTTGAAAGGCTCACCAGTTGACCCGATGACATCTTGCCCCTCCTTTTTGATTGGAGGCTGCTCTTTGCTCTTCTGATAATGTTGAGGAAATTCTGACTCTTCCTCTTTAATTTGCGGGCATGTTGCAGTGTTTGCTGTCCCTGCCCCTCTGTTGGTCACGCCCAGATCATCTTCCCTCGTCATGGGCTCACCAGTTAACCAGGTGAAATCATCTTCCTCCTTTTTGATTGGAAGTTGCTCTTCTCTCATTTGTTGTTGAGGGAACTCTGGCTTCTCATTGATTTGGGGGAGCTCAACTTGCTCTTTAAAGCAAACAGACTGTTGCCCATCAGGATCAAGATATTTTCTGAAACCTGCAAAGACACAAAGCAAATGATATATTTCAGAAACTATATACTTGATTTGAAGTCCTATAGGCTAGACTGGAAATTCAAAGTCAATTACATTGGCTTCAGTTACACGGAAGGAATTTTCTACACAACACAAATGAACCATTTTCCAATTAAAATGACTGAATTTCTTGAACACAGAAATGAAACCAAATGGAAGGGGGCACCATACAATTCATCACGTCTGCGTTTCCCAACCTTTTTTGAGCTGCGCTTAAAATCTTCCAATTTACGTCTACACCCCATAAAATAAAATGTTAAAGTGGTTATCATCAAAATCGTATGTACACGGACACGCGCACAGGCGCACGCACGCGCGCGCGCACGCACGCACGCTCGCACGCACGCACGCACGCACGCACGCACACACACACACACACACACACACATATATATGTGTGTGTGTGTGTGTGTGTGTGTAGTGGTTGGCACGTCGGCCTCACAGCTCTGGGGTCCTGGGTTCAAATCCAGGTCGGTCTACCTGTGTTGAATTTGCATATTTCCGCTGGGCCTTCGTGGGTTTTCCGAGTTCTCCGTTTTCCTCCCACATCCCAAAAAGATACGTTGTAGGGTGATTGGACACTCTAAAATTGACCCTAGATATGGGTCTGAGTGTGCATGGCTGTCCGTCTCCTTGTTCCCTGCGATCGGCTGGCCAGCGATAGAGTGTCCCCCGCCCCTGGCCCAAAGTAAGCAGGGATAGGCTACAGCAGCCCCGGGGAGACAAAGTTGGAAACCTTCACGTGGTGTCTCCTGAGAGGCCGCTCGCCGCGGCCTGCGAATTCCAACAAATACCACTCAGAGCTGCCAACAAGGACCGTAGCACCCTACGTTTTTCATCCAGCCGGAGACATTTGACTGCCCCTCACCTCCGACTACCCCCCGGATGAAATAATCCGCGTTCCAGTGGCAGCTCTAGCGCTATCTGAGGGCAATCCTCAGGCGCTTGTAGTGTAACAACAACAACAACAACAACAACAACACCAACACCAACAACAACAACAACAACAGCAGCCCAGGGAAGGGAACAAGCACAACCTCTTCGTGGCCCCTTCCATTCAACCAGACCTCTGGGCGAATGTGCTTCGTCAGGCGCGCACCCCACGACTCGGACCATCGGCCCGGTCAGGGAGCTGGCGCCACCGAGACCCTGGAGTCTCCCCCCCTCACCTTTTTGAGATGGGGGGCCTGGTATCCGGCACTGGCCTCCCGCCTCCTCCTCCTTGCCGGAGATGTCGAAACGAACCCGGGACCTGACGGAGATTGCCACCACTGCCACCGTCCGATCCGTCGCGGCCAACCTCCGCTCCATTGCTCCGCCCCTTCCTGCCCCGCCCTATGCCACAAACAGTCGGCCTGCAGCGGCCTCTCCCGGCGGTTGCAGACCGGCCCTTGGAGGTGCGTGGCCCACGGAGGCCAACCTCCCGGCCCTCCCCCTTCGGGAGGGCGGATTTGTTGCTCCTGCAACAAGGCATTCAAGACTGGCATCCGCTTCCTTGCATGCGCGGAAACCAGCTGTGGAGCGATGACCCACCGAGGAAGGCGCTGCCGTGGAGACACCCCCGAGGCGTCTCCATGGAGATGCCCACTGCACAGGCCCCGAATCGAGACAGTCGCCGGCCGCTTCGCGGCCGGCCTTGCAGTCCAACCCCTGTCTGACTCCCAGCTCAAAGTGAAATGCACCAGCTGCCAGCGTACCATCGCCAAGACGACCCAGCCCCTCACCTGTCGAGTCTGCAGAGCCCCCTACCACCGGTCCTGCTCAGGCACTACCCGTGATGCTGCGGCAACTATGAGGCCATCTGACACCTGGTCCTGCCCACAATGTGCCACCACCCCAACACCAGTTACCTCCCAACCCCAACCCAACCCCCCAAACACCCTCCTACCCTTCCCAAAACCAAAGACGGACATCCCCGACGTAGCCAAAAGATCCACGCTGCGCATCATGCAGTGGAATGCTGACGGCGTGAAGACAAAGTCTGCCGAGCTGGAAAAGCGGATGGTCGAAGGCAAGTACGACATTTGCTTGATCCAGGAAAGCAAGCTGCGGGCCAAAGACTCCACCCCGACCTTCCCGGGGTATGCTGTCGTCCGTGCCGACCGCCCCAAAGACCAACCCGGGGGCGGACTCATGACCCTGATCAAAGACGACCTCTCCTTCATGAACCTGGGCGCCTCCCTGCGGGGCCTCCTGGAGTCGTCCACGATCAAGGTACGTGTGACCCGGCACCGCTGGCTGACAGTGCACAACCTCTACGCACCCCCATGCCGAGATCCGGGACCAAATTCCGAACTGGACCTCACCTGGATCGGGGCGAACACCGACGTGATCATCGGCGGTGACCTAAACGCCCACTCCGGCCTCTGGGACTACAACCAGCCAAGCGACAAGCGTGGGGCCGACATCGAGGACTGGCTGCTGAGGAACTCCATCACACTCCTTAACAACGGGTCGGCAACAAGGGTGAACCGAAGCACCGGCGGGCTTAGCACACCCGACCTCACCTTTGCCCACCCGCGGCTCGCCAACCATGCCGAATGGACTGTTGATGAGGACCTTGGATCCGACCACCTACCCCTGTCCATCTCAGTGGCCTGTGTCGTCCGCCCGTCGTGCCCGCCCCTACCAACGGCACGGTGGAACCACAAAGACGTCGACTGGGCAACCTTCACTCAAGACGTAGAAGATGCAGTACTGAGTTTTGGAACCAACACGCCCCCGCCGCTGTCCAACCGCCTCTCCCGCTTCACGACCCTGTTGAAGGAGGTGGGGAAGCGCGTCGTTGGCAAATCCCGGAGAGGCAAGACGAGCAATACCTGGATGTCGGCTGACGTGAGATCTGCTATCAAAGACCGCAATCGCCTACGCCGCTCCATAAGCACCCACAGAGAAGACTGGCTGGCCGCTTGCAGGAAAGTGAACTCACTCACCCGGTCGGCCAAGGAAGCAAAGTGGGCTGCCCTATTGGAGGAGCTGGAGTTCAACCCGGACACCAGCAAAACGTGGCGTTTGATCCGCTCTCTCAGCGGATCACCCGATAACTGCGCGCTCACTGAGTCCTTGCAACACAACGGCCGCCTCTACACCACCAATGTGGGGAAAGCCGATGTTTTTGCAAAGCACTATGCCGCAGTGTGCAGACTCTCCTTCTCCAAAGAAGAACGACACCGCATCCGAGAAGCGAAGCAACGGCTGGATGCCCCATCAGCTGACGGCGAGAGCTGCGCGGATTTCAGCGAGCGGGAGCTCAAAACTGCGATCCACCAGATGCGACCGACGGGCGCCCCAGGTCCGGACGATATCCCCCCATCCTTCATCAAGGCGCTGGGACCTGCGGCCAGGCGGGAACTCCTGGGAATCTTCAATGAATCCTTCAGATCCGGTTCCTGCCCGCAGGCATGGAGAGAGGCAACCATCCTACCTCTCAGGAAGACTGGCAAACCTGCCAGTGACATCTCTTCCTATCGTCCAATCAGCCTGACCTCGTGCGTGGTGAAGACCCTCGAGAGAATCATCCACAACCGAGTGTACTATCCTACCGAGGCAACCATCCTACCTCTCAGGAAGACTGGCAAACCTGCCAGTGACATCTCTTCCTATCGTCCAATCAGCCTGACCTCGTGCGTGGTGAAGACCCTCGAGAGAATCATCCACAACCGAGTGTACTACGAGGCAGAAACCGGAGGTTGGATCTGCAGAGAGCAGGCGGGCTTCCGCAAACTGAGGAGCTGCGAAGACCAGATCCTCCACGTCACGCAGACCATTAGCGACGGCTTCCAACGGAAAAAACCGCTCCGCGGAGTGATGGCCCTGCTGGACTACAGCAAAGCCTACGACCGTGTCTGGAAGGAGGATCTCCTCCTGACGGCGCTGGACGTAGGCATGCCAGCCCAAACTGCCCGGTGGCTAAAGAGCTTCCTCTCCGACCGCCGAGCCAGGGTCCTAATAAACGGGGAGCGGGGAAAGTCCGTTCCACTGCGCCAAGGTCTCCCCCAAGGCTCTGTCCTTGCACCCCTCCTCTTCGTGTTATACATCAACAACCTCCGAAGAGTCATCCCAGCAGGGGTCGACATCGCGCTTTATGCCGACGATGTTGCCCTGCTGGCACAGAGTACACGCAAGGAAGACGCTGAGGCGGCGATCCAGAACGCAGTCGGAGCTGTCTGTGAGTGGAGCTGCAAAAAGAAGATGAAGTTGAACGCCTCGAAGAGTGAGGTCACTTTCTTCTCAACCGACCCAAGGGACGCTTCCTGGACCCCGTCCGTCAATGTGGGAACAACGAGCCTGCGCTTCAACCCCACCCCCAAATTCCTTGGGGTAAAGCTCGACAGGTGCCTGAGTTTCGGGCCACACGTGAAGGCCGTCACCAAGACAGTGGCTTCCCGAAACCGCATCCTTGCCTCTCTGACCACAAAAGACTGGGGTTGGCAGAAAAACAGCCTACGCTCTGTCCACCTCGCCCTTCAGCGGAGCGTCATGGACTATGCCGCCCCAGCATGGCAACCCTTCCTGTCGCGGTCCCGACTCGACGACCTTGGTCGCGCCCAGAACAGTGCCCTGCGCATCGTGACGGGCCAACTGAGGACTACACCAGTCGAGGCGCTGCAGCTAGAAGCGGGCGTGTGCTCCTACTCCTCGCGAGTAAACCAACTAGCAGCCATCTCCTTTGAAAAAGCCCTCCGCCTTCCTCCTGATCACCCTCGGCACGAACTTGCTACTAAGACAGTCGTGCACCGTCTCCAGCGTTCCAGCTGGCGCAAGACCGCGTCAGGAATTATGTCCGCCCTCCCCCCCGCCCTGTCCAACCAACGAGAGGTCCTCCCGCCCCCCATCGAGTGCCCATGGGTGAACGACACCGACCTCTGGACGGTCTCTGCAACCCTTGGGAGTGCCACAAAACTCGATCCCCTGCCAGTCCTTCGGGAACGTGCCATCTCCGCCATCCGTGCAGTCGCACCAGAGGTCACCATCTACACCGACGGCTCTGCGACCGATGGAACAAGGGCCGGCGGGGTGGCAATGATCGTCACCACTGGAGATCCGGCAGACCCAATCACCACGCACTCAAAGCCGATGCGTGGGGCCCCTTTCACTTCCTCCTTCGAGGAAGAGAAGGCGGCCATGACGATGGCCCTGCAATGGCTAACTGACACGGACATAGCTGGTGACGTCGCAGTGTGCTCGGACAGTCAATCACTACTGACTGCCATCGCCAGCCACTCGGCCGACACCGGCGAAATCCGTCGTCTGCTGAACCAGCGCAGGGCTCGGACAGCCCTCCTGTGGACCCCAGGTCACTGCGGGTTGCCTGGGAACGAGATGGCAGACGCCCTAGCGAAGGAAGCCGCCTCCTCCAAGGTCGACGAGCCACGACCAATCTCATTCGCCCCAGCCAAGGCAGCCATCAGACGACTAATTCGCGACAATCCACCTAGACCGGATCATCGCGCAGCGGTCGTCTACCCAAAATATAACTGGCCCCTAGACTGTGCGCGCGTGAAGAACCGGAGCGACGCGGTTCTCATCGCCCGCCTCCGCTCGGGCCACCACCCAAGCCTGAGAGCTTACCGTCACCTTCTCAACCCCACCCTCGACCCAACCTGCCCCCTCTGCCGGGAAGAGACACAAGACCTTGAACATTGGCTCCAGCGTTGCCCCGGCCTTTCTTCCCTCCGCCTCCAGATCTTCGGTGTCGCCTCACCCCCCCTGGACGTGCTGGTGACTGAGCCGTCGAAGGTGCTAGCGCTAGCCAGGCGTACCCTATGTTAGGGCCACCTGGGCGCTGCCTCTACAACAACAACAGCAGCCCCGCGAGTGACAGTGGATAATGCGGTTCAGAAAACGAATGAAAAAATATCTATGAATGAAACAGCTTCATAAATACCAATAGAATATGCAAAAACCAGACTTAAATTTTACCTTATTTTACACATCTGTCCTCATTTCTCATTCTCGTTCAAATGACTTTTCTGCTGAATGTGTCACTTGACATTTTCGCAGATGCACTGCTTGCTTGACATTTCACTCCACTCCACTGGGCTCTCATTGGCTCTCACAACAACCCTCCACGTTTCTTTGACTGCCGTTGTGTGCACGAAATTATGCCTAGAAGAAATTTTAATGGATTATTAGTTAATTTTATGATAATTTTCTCTCTATTTTGTTTCTTTACACTTTTCCTACAAAATTGGGACACTGATTAATTTTTACGGGTTTAGTTGATAGTTTTGTGAGGACCATGAAACGAAATAGAGTATTTATATATAAAATTCTGCTCTACTGACCAAATTTTCAACTCACAAAAAATGTTCTGAAAAAAAAAAAAAAAATGAAAATCAGACATAGGCATTGTCGTCATCATTGACTTGACAAAAAGCCTAGTAGTCATCATGCCCTCAGCAGCGTATGACGAAATTGTATAGTGCTTCTCCACAAGTTCGTCTTCCCAGGCCAGACACATTTATGACATTTATTTATGACATATTCATACTTGTTAGCTCTCCGCCTTGAGCGCCATTTTCCGGCGACTACAAGTTGCCTCACCGATGCCAACAAGAATAAGATGGATCACTTACCTCTCAGTCTTTATACTTACCCTCCCTCAGTCATCCTGTGGAAGGTAGATCTGCACCAAACGACCTTCCTGTTACTTCAATTCGACTTGACTTAATTTCATAGTAGGGATATGTGTAGTCGTCACGTCACGTGTTGCTGCAGGTTCAGAGACCTGATGGCTGTTGGGAAGAAGCTGTCCTTGAGCCTGTTTGTCCGTGCTTTGTAGGACCTGTAGCGTCTGCCAGATGGAAGCAACTGGAACAGGCCGTGTCCAGGGTGGTATGGGTCTCCAACAATGGACCCGGCTCTTCTGAGGTATCGGGGGTTGGCAATGTCTTCTAGCGATGGCAGAGAGCAGCCGACGATCTTCTGGGCAGTGTTTATCACTCTCTGTATGGCTTTTTTGTCTGCTGCCGTGCTTCCGGTATACCACACTGTAATGCCGTAAGTCAGGATGCTCTCCACAGCGGCTCTGTAGAAGGTTGCCAGAAGCTTGGTGTCCAACTTGTCCCTTCTCAGTACCCTGAGGAAGTGGAGTCGTTTCTGGGCCTTCTTCACTAACACTGTGGTGTTTGTGGACCAGGAGAGCCTATCCGTGACTGGACTCCCAGGAATTTGAACGATTGGACCCTGTCTACACATACTCCGTTAATGAGGAGTGGGGCCAGGTCTGTGCTGCGCTTGCGAAAGTCCAAGATTATTTCTTTAGTCTTTGCGGTATTCAGTGTAAGATTGTTCGCCGAGCACCAAGAAGACAGTTTGTCGACCTCGTCTCTGTAAGCTGACTCATCCCCGCCTGAGATGAGTCCGATCACAGTGGTGTCATCGGCGAATTTGATGATAGAGTTTGACTGGTGGGCTGGTGTGCAGTCGTATGTGTACAGGGAGTACAGGAGAGGACTCAGTACACAGCCTTGTGGTGAGCCTGTGTTTAGTGTGATGGAGGAAGAGAGGTGTGGACCCATTCTGACAGTTTGTGGTCGACCAGTCAAGAAGTTCTTTATCCAGCAGCAGATTGAAGAGGATAGTCCAAGGTGGTAGAGTTTGTCCTTCAGGATGGCCGGCTTGATGGTGTTGAAGGCTGAGCTATAGTCTATGAAAAACATCCTCACATAGTTCCCCTGGTGCTCCAGGTGGCTCAGTGCTGTGTGAAGAGCCACGGCGATAGCATCCTCAGTGGACCTGTTTTCCCTATAAGCAAACTGGTGCGGGTCAACTGAGGGGGGAATTGTCTTTCTGATGTGTCGGGCCACCAACTTTTCAAAGCACTTCATGATCACAGGCGTGAGAGCAACAGGCCTGTAATCGTTCAAGCTGCCGATGGTTGGCTTTTTGGGGACAGGAATGATGGTGGCAGATTTTAGGCAGGCAGGAACGATGGATTGTTGCAAGGACCGATTGAAAATGTCCGTGAAGACACCTGCCAGCTGTTCAGCACAGGCTTTGAGCACTTTGCCAGGTATTCCGTCTGGACCAGCAGCCTTCCTGGTGTTCACAGACTGCATTTCCAGTCTCACTTCCTGTTCCTGAAACTCCAGTGTATTGTCGCAGGGTGGTGGTGGGAGTGTTGACACTTGGTTTGATTTGTCAGATTCAAAGCGGGCAAAGAAATGGTTCAGTTCCTCCGCTAGTGAGACATTCGCGTTTACAGACATGGAATTGTTCTTGTAGTTAGTGATATGTCGTATTCCCTGCCACATCTTCTTTGGGTTGTTTTCTTTGAAGTGCTCTTCGATTTTCTTAGTATATGCTGCCTTGGCCTTCTTTATGCCCCTTTTCAGCTCAGCTCTGGCAGCTCTATACTTTCTTTTGTCCCCCGATCTGTAGGCGGTTGTGAAGTATGAATGTATTTTATGCTTATTATTATGATGTATTTTAGTTTACATAGTGTAGTCACTGGAATAGAATTTTGCACCATCTAGTGGTGACTCTCGTCACTACCTCTTTTAGTTAGTGGGGTGCTATCTCTTTCAAACCCCCATTCCTTTGTGTATTTCCACGCCTTACGTTTGTCTGTGTCACATGATCCTGTGCTAATAAAACCAGGTTGTTTGTAGGGAGTCGCCAGGAATTCCAAACGGTCATTCAGGAAGATAGACTATCTTTCTGCTCTGGCTACACTGGCGTCCTCCTTCATATGAAGTGGTTTAAATTCTCATCACGACTGGCTGTGTGTTTCCTCTGCTCCGATATTATTGAATGTATATGGTCTTAAACCTGACATTTTCTGGTGCCGAAAACCCCGGAGATTCATTTCTGAATTTCTCGGACCGCGGTGGACTGAAGGCCAAGAATTACTGACGTCAGCCCTCTTACTTTGAAAGAGGGGGCATTTCGGTCGATCGCGGCCCGTTTGAAGAAAGGAACCGGGCCGGAGAAAAGAGGAGACAGACAGACGGTAAGTGCATTTAAAAATTTATATATAACAAGTCTGGCGAAAATCCCGTTTTTCCAATCGTGAAAAAGTCAAAGAAAAACGTTCCATAAATAGGAAATATTTGCATATCGTTGGGGAGTATGTATGTCAAAAAATAGAGGTAATACACAAGATATGCGGCGAATGCGCACTTCGGCCATAGGTGACGTTCGTAAGACGAGCTGGTGACGCGGCTTGGCTAGGGGGTGAAAAAATCCCTCGTAAAGGATTTTTGGAGATTGTTCAAAATAAGGGAAACCTTCCAAAAATAATGCACTCGATGAGTAAAAAGCGCTAAATAAAAAGTAATCATTATATCGAGATATAATAAAAACGGAAGTACGCCGTGACGCGCGCAGGCCTTGCGAAATAAAAGAATAATTGTTACAAAGTCGACGTAGACGGATAAATAGGATAATAACGTTATTTAAAAAAAAAAAAAAAAAGATAATAAATTAGTTGGGACGTCCCTAAAAACCCTAAAATCCTAAAAATCCTAAAGAAATATATTAATAGAGTAACATTTGACCATTGTTTGATCCAGAATGGGCTCTGGGAATAGTAAAGAATATCCAGCTGATGTGAAATTCATGCAAAGACATTTTCCTGACAATTGCGCCCATATAGAAGAATGGATCAAGAAGAACCAAGCACATGATTGGGGGGGGGGGATTGTTAGTGGAACTTTTGCAAACTATTCAAAGGAATTTAGAAGTAAAAAAAGCTGTAAACAAAGGGAAAAAGCAAGAAAAAATATGTAAGCAGCTAGAAGATATTCAAGTTTGGATTGAACAAGCTACTAAACGAGAAGAACAAAGAACTGAAAAGAAAATCAAGAAGGCCACACAAAGAAATACAATGGCCGCCGTGGTTTAGGCCCTTGGATGAAACAACAGCAAGAAGCCCACTTTACGACCAGCCCCCCTACACAGATGCAGACACTCCTCACCCAACATTCCAAACACCCCTGGTACGGATAAGAAGAGGGGAGTCACCCAGTGTTCCTCCCACTCCTTTCACACATCTCAAGGAACAAAGCATATGGCATGGAAAACTACCCCAAGATGGAGTCGGAGAAGAGGACCCTGAGCATGTAAATGCCACTACAGGTATGAACCAAAATCACTTGGGTTCGATTGTCTCCCCACAGATGCAGACGAGAGCACAAAGAGAAAGAAGGGAAGAAGGACAACTCTACCCTTCACTGGTGGCGTTCCAAGAGCCTCACTCCTACCCACCACAATGGGCACCACCAGGTCAGATATATCCTATGGTTGAAGTAGCAAATCCACATTTTCAGGTGAATGGAGATCAAAGTAGAACCATTCTCGTCCACCGTCCATGGACTGAGTCTGATTACACTGAAGCATGCAGAGGGCTGGGAGACCCGACCAAGAATCCGACTGAATGGTCTAATAATTTTGAACAACTGAGACAAACCTTCCACCTGAACGGAGCAGAGACAAAAAGAGCGTTCATCATAAGTCTGAGACACAACTTTTCCAGAGTGAGAGGAAATTTTGATGAAAGAGATAAACAAGGGAAAGTTCACCCACACGACTCAGATGACCTAACGCAGTCAGTAGAAGGAGTCCTGGCCCGAGTGCGAGAGACCTGGCGCCCAACGCCATGTTATGATAAAATCAGGGCCACAAGACAAGAACCAGGAGAAGGAGTCCATAAATTTAGAGCAAGATTTGAGGAAGTTTTCAAAACCCATAGTGGGATTCCAGAAGACCAGAATGAGCAAGGGGTGTACCAAGCCCAACTAAGACAAACATTTCTGGAAGGGCTCCTGCCCGAAATCAAAGGTTTCGTACAAAAATACTGTATCACATACCGAACCTCGCCCATGAATCAACTCATGGAGTGGGTGATTCATGCTGAGGAGAGACACCGCCAAAAACAGGCAAGCTCAGGAGTTAATGCTCTGACCCAAGCCATGGCCTCGTTGGTGAACCAAGACTCATCACAAGTGTTTTACCAACGAGGACGTGGGAGGGGAAGAGGTCGAGGAGGACATGACCCACAAAAAAGAGCAAATGAAGAAGACAGGTGTTACAAGTGTGGAAAAAAAGGACACTTTATTCGAGACTGCAAAGCTCAACTCAAGGGAAGAAAAAGACCCCCACCGTACAACATTGAAAGTGAATATCGAGAATGACGCCAGAAGAAAGAGGAACGGAAGCCTGACACTGAAGAGGAAACTGAAGAAAGCGATAGGGAGGACGAAGAAACCCCTGCTCGCCAGCAGAAGTGTTAGACTTAACCGAAATCATGTCCACCCTATGGGAAAGAGATAGCAAACCATTCTACACCCTACTGGTAGGACAAACACAAATACCAGTAAAATTTTTGTGCGACACTGGAGCAGATAAATCAGTTATCAAAGACAAAGTACCCGGATTGATACCAGGAAAGGAGTGGATCACTGTGATAGGGGCAGGAGGACACACGGAGCTGTTGAGGAAGTCAAGAAAAATAAGTGTAACAGATGAAAATGGGCGAAACCATGAAGCAAAATTCGTCCTGAGTAAGAACTGTCCTGTGAACCTCTTGGGAAGAGATCTTCTCCGTAAATTAGAAATTAGCCTTATTCCCACAGACGATGGCATGAAACCAGTCCACAGGTGGGAGGAAGCAGGGATTCAAGTGGTTGAAGGTCAAGAGGAGCCTCATACGTTTTACTCCCTGGATTTAACAACACAAGAGCCCTCATCTGTAGTCAAACATTTGAAATCCAAAGTTGAACATGTGGATGGACAAGAACAAACTCACTGGCCATTACACATCACTGTGAAATTTGGGAAAGCTAGAACGGGATTTGTTAAACAATTCGAGCGACTGGGACCACAACCAGTTCGATTGGAGTACCTGTACTCAACAGCAGATGGAGACGCAGCCGCCACGGTGGACTTGCCACCTCAAGTAAAAAAGCTGCTACAGTTTGATATAACGCCCCATGTGTCCATAAAGAGGAAACCTCACAGGCCCTGGAAGGACCTGGGATGCATGGTGGAATTCTTGGAGAGCAGAAGTGAGGAGTTGTGGTCGCATCAGACTCCCACAATCAGCATACTAACAAACACCTCATATGGGACAGTCACAAGGCAGAAGTTGAAGTGGATGACTCGAGCGAATCCAAGAACACATTTGACTGCGTGAAAATATTACATACTCCTACAAGCTGAAGACTTCCCTACAGTCCCAAGTACACTGTGGGCCAAATCAAAAGCAGACGTAGGAAAAATGAACACAGCAAATGAGGTAAAAATTCAACCCAAGACATCATTCCGACCAAGAGCCAAACAATATGCCCTCAAACCAGATGCTATAGATGGCATCAGACCAGTAATTAAAGAAATGCTCGAAGCAGGCATTCTAATTGAAAGTCCAACAAGCGAATGCAACACTCCCATCTTTCCCGTGAAGAAAGCAGAGACGGGTAAATGGAGATTGGTCCAAGATTTAAGACAGGTCAATACAGCAGTGCAAACAAGAGCACCCTGTGTTCCAGACCCACATACACTCTTGAATGAGTTAAAACCACATCAAAAATTCTTTACAGTAATTGACCTGAGCAATGCATTTTTCTCTATTCCATTACACAAAACGGCCCAAGGCTGGTTTGGTTTCACGTTTGAGGGAATCCCTCCTCCAAAAGTACGACGTAGACGACGAAGAGAAAGAAAACAGAAACGGGGTTGCCGGTCAGGCTTAGCGGTTAGGCTAAGACAACAACCTTTCCGAACCCCGCTTCCTAGTATCTTTCTGACAAATGCCCGATCCATTACCCACAAAATGGATGAGTTGGAACTTCGAGTTGCTACCAACAGCTTCGTAAGGTATTGCAACATTATTCTCATCACGGAAACATGGCTACACCAGCATATACCCGACGCTGCGCTATCGCTAGCTAGCCGAACGCTTTTTCGGAACGATCGTTCCAAAGAACTAACAGGAAAAAGCAAAGGCGGTGGACTATGCATGTACATTCACAATGAATGGTGCTGTAACAACAAGATCATTGACACCCACTGTTCTCCGGATTTGGAGCTATTGGCAATACGATGCAGACCATACTACCTACCGAGGGAGCTAACGGTCGTCATAGTAACGGCTATCTACATACCTCCAAATGCTAACGTCAACACGGCTCTCGACTTACTGCTAACGGCTGTAAATAAACAACAGCTCGACCACCCTGATGGAGTCTTTATTGTCGCTGGTGACTTCAACAAAGCAAGTTTAAAGACTGTCCTACCTAAGTTCATCCAATATGTCAAATGCAATACAAGACAAGACAAAATTCTCGACCATGTCTACTCGAACATCAAACATGCCTATAAAGCTGATCCTCTCCCACATCTAGCTGGTTCAGACCATCTTTGTATATCTCTAACCCCTGCGTACAACACACTCCGAACGCAGACAAAGCCAAAAATAAAGTCAATAAAAACTTGGCCCGAGAACGCTCTTTCTAAACTGCAGGACTGCTTTTCCCGCACCAACTGGGAACTTTTTGAACACAACGACCTCCTGGACTATACAGAAAATGTACTCTCCTACATCAGAAACGGCATTGACAACGTCACTACAGACAAACGGATACGAGTTTTTCCAAATCAAAAACCCTGGATGACCAAAGAGACACAAGCACTTATCAATTGCCGTAACACCGCCTACAGATCGGGGGACAAAAGAAAGTATAGAGCTGCCAGAGCTGAGCTGAAAAGGGGCATAAAGAAGGCCAAGGCAGCATATACTAAGAAAATCGAAGAGCACTTCAAAGAAAACAACCCAAAGAAGATGTGGCAGGGAATACGACATATCACTAACTACAAGAACAATTCCATGTCTGTAAACGCGAATGTCTCACTAGCGGAGGAACTGAACCATTTCTTTGCCCGCTTTGAATCTGACAAATCAAACCAAGTGTCAACACTCCCACCACCACCCTGCGACAATACACTGGAGTTTCAGGAACAGGAAGTGAGACTGGAAATGCAGTCTGTGAACACCAGGAAGGCTGCTGGTCCAGACGGAATACCTGGCAAAGTGCTCAAAGCCTGTGCTGAACAGCTGGCAGGAGTCTTCACGGACATTTTCAATCGGTCCTTGCAACAATCCATCGTTCCTGCCTGCCTAAAATCTGCCACCATCATTCCTGTCCCCAAAAAGCCAACCATCGGCAGCTTGAACGATTACAGGCCTGTTGCTCTCACGCCTGTGATCATGAAGTGCTTTGAAAAGTTGGTGGCCCGACACATCAGAAAGACAATTCCCCCCTCAGTTGACCCGCACCAGTTTGCTTATAGGGAAAACAGGTCCACTGAGGATGCTATCGCCGTGGCTCTTCACACAGCACTGAGCCACCTGGAGCACCAGGGGAACTATGTGAGGATGCTTTTCATAGACTATAGCTCAGCCTTCAACACCATCAAGCCGGACATCCTGAAGGACAAACTCTACCACCTTGGACTATCCTCTTCAATCTGCTGCTGGATAAAGAACTTCTTGACTGGTCGACCACAAACGGTCAGAATGGGTCCACACCTCTCTTCCTCCATCACACTAAATACAGGCTCACCACAAGGCTGTGTACTGAGTCCTCTCCTGTACTCCCTGTACACATACGACTGCACACCAGCCCACCAGTCAAACTCTATCATCAAATTCGCCGATGACACCACTGTGATCGGACTCATCTCTGGCGGGGATGAGTCAGCTTACAGAGACGAGGTCGACAAACTGTCTTCTTGGTGCTCGGCGAACAATCTTACACTGAATACCGCAAAGACTAAAGAAATAATCTTGGACTTTCGCAAGCGCAGCACAGACCTGGCCCCACTCCTCATTAACGTAGTATGTGTAGACAGGGTCCAATCGTTCAAATTCCTGGGAGTCCACGTCACGGATAGGCTCTCCTGGTCCACAAACACCACAGTGTTAGTGAAGAAGGCCCAGAAACGACTCCACTTCCTCAGGGTACTGAGAAGGGACAAGTTGGACACCAAGCTTCTGGCAACCTTCTACAGAGCCACTGTGGAGAGCATCCTGACTTACGGCATCACAGTGTGGTATACCGGAAGCACGACAGCAGACAAAAAAGCCATACAGAGAGTGATAAACACTGCCCAGAAGATCGATACCTCAGGAGAGCCGGGTCCATTGTTGGAGACCCATACCACCCTGGACACGGCCTGTTCCAGTTGCTTCCATCTGGCAGACGCTACAGGTCCTACAAAGCACAGACAAACAGGCTCAAGGACAGCTTCTTCCCAACTGCCATCAGGTCTCTGAACCTGCAGCAACACGTGACGTGACGACTACACATATCCCTACTATGAAATTAAGTCAAGTCGAATTGAAGAAACAGGAAGGTCGTTTGGTGCAGATCTACCTTCCACAGGATGACTGAGGGAGGGTAAGTATAAAGACTGAGAGGTAAGTGATCCATCTTATTCTTGTTGGCATCGGTGAGGCAACTTGTAGTCGCCGGAAAATGGCGCTCAAGGCGGAGAGCTAACAAGTATGAATATGTCATAAATAAATGTCATAAATGTGTCTGGCCTGGGAAGACGAACTTGTGGAGAAGCACTATACAATTTCGTCATACGCTGCTGAGGGTATGATGACTACTAGGCTTTTTGTCAAGTCAATGATGACGACAATGCCTATGTCTGATTTTTTTTCATTTTTCATCAAATACACATACACAAGGCTGCCACAGGGGTTCTGTGACAGCCCTACAATATTCTCACAAGAGATCGCAGCATGCATCAGTCAACATGAACATAAAGACACCACACAGATCCTAGTATATGTAGACGATATACTGGTAGCCAGTCCCACAGAAGAGGAGAATAAAGAAGAATCCATCAGATTATTCAAGCATCTAGAGCGAACTGGCAACAAGGCGTCACTGACAAAACTGCAGTGCTGCCAGGAGTCAGTCACCTTCCTGGGACATCGGGTCTCACAGGAAGGAAGACAGCTAACAGATGGAAGACGAGAAGCTATCCAACAATGTCCGAAACCGCAGACAAAAAAGCAAATGATGGCCTTCTTAGGCCTAACTAACTACTGTCGGAGCTGGATTCCAAATTATGCAGAGCTAACTCAGCCACTGCTAAGCATGATTTATGCTACTGAGATGACAATGAGGGATCCAGTAACATGGACTGAAGAAGGGAATCGAACATTCCTAGAAGTGAAACAGCAAATTTTGGAATCAGGAGTCCTAGCACTTCCTGACTACGAGAAACCATTCACCCAAACGGTGACTTGCAAAGAGACTTTCATGACATCAGTGTTATTACAACCATATTGAACAAAGATGAGACCAGTAGCGTTCTACTCAAAACGACTGGACCCAGTTGCAGCTGCTCTACCTTCGTGTGTACGAGCAGTGTGTGCAGCAGCGTTAGCCGTCCAGATGACAGCTGAACTTGTGCTGTTCCATCCACTCACACTCCTAGTCCCCCATGAAGTGGATCTACTGATAACACAAACTAAAATGTCATTTCTGTCACCAGCAAGACACCTAGCCATAACAGCTACACTGTTATCGCAACCCCATCTCACCATCAAGCGATGCAATACCTTGAACCCAGCAACGCTGATACCAACTGAAGAAGACGGAGATCCACACCAATGTGATGAAAGGACCAGCGAAAGCTGTAAACCTAGACCAGATCTTAAAGACACTCCTATTCCAGACAGCACCTATGTATATGTAGATGGATCAGCATCCAAATCAGAACAAGGAAAAAATCAAGTAGGATTCGCAGTCGTCACAGACAACGAAGTCTTATGTGCAGAAAAACTGCCATCTAATCTCTCAGCTCAAGCTGCAGAAATTATAGCGTTAACAAAAGCATGCACATTGTTTAAAAGTAAAAAGGTCACAATTTATACAGACAGCCAATACGCACACTCAACTCTACATGTATTTGCTGCACAATGGAAGAGGAGAGGGATGAAAACATCTACAGGCAAATCAGTAGAACATGCTGAACTGCTAAAACAAATGCTTAATGCAGTACTACTTCCCAGCCATATAGCTGTATGCAAATGTAAGGCACATACTAGAGGCAACGACAGAATTAGTAAAGGGAATGCCAGAGCAGATACAGCAGCTAAAGAAGCAGCACAAACATTTACTGCACAGTACACACAACAACAAAAGAATGAGTCAATCCCAAAAACAGTATTAATTGATATGCAAAACATTGCACCACAAAAAGAAAAAGAGGCATGGATAGATGAAGGTGCAGAACAGTCTGCCGATGGTCTATACCAGGGGTGTCCAAACTTTTTGCAAAGAGGGCCAGATTTGGTAAGGTGAAAATGTGTGCGGGCCGACTTTTAGCCTGACATTCTTTGAACCATTAACATTAAATGCAAATTAACTTTTTGGGATTTTTTTTAATTACAAATGGCATACTTTTACTTTTACATTTTTTTTTACATTTAGGTTTTTACCGAAATCACAAACCACAAAAAATTAAGAAAACTATCAAGGATACCTAAGTTCATGTGAAACATCACATATTATTCACTATTATATGCTCACTGTAGGAACAGTGCTGAAAACAAAACAATGATCACTGCATATTCAAACTGTGATTTTGACCATCACAAAAAAAATAATGAACTGAGATTTAAGAATTTATTCAACTCAGAGGACTTAACAAATATCTTGCCTGCACTAATGTGAAGGGTGATACTGGGATCTTGACTGCAGTATGTAGTCCAGGTCTTCATCGCACGCTAACGAGAAAAAGTCAAACTCAGTTCCTTTTGCCTCTAACTGTCTCTTAATATCTAATGAAACGTCTTCAATTCTCCGTGCCACAGTATTACGAGCCAGGCAAATATTGGCAAACTCTTGCTTCTTCGCGGGACAAATTTTCTCAACCATTTTCATTACACAGTCTTTAATAAATTCACCGTCACTGAAAGGTTTGCAGTGCTTTGCAATTAGCGTTGCCACTTCGTAGCTTGCCTTTGTGGCATTTTCATTTGACTCACGGGCTCTTGTGAAAAAGCTTTGCTGTGCCGTTAAAACAGCTTCCAGTTGCTTCACTTTTTCACCGCGTTCGTTCCCAGTTAGCTTGTCGTAGCTAGCATGTTTCGTCTGGTAGTGCCTCTTAATGTTGAATTCCTTGAAAACAGCCACAGTCTCTTGGCAAATTAGGCAGACACAGTTGTTTCGTATTTCAGTGAAAAAATACTCAAATTTCCACTTCTCCTGGATGCGGCGGCCCTCCCGGTCAACTTTCCTTTTTTTGTTTACATGTTAGAAATGAGCTGGGCTGAAACAATGACGCAAGGGTCACGGCGGCCAGAGTGCGGCCACAGGGCTACTGCCATCTTCTGGTGAAGTGAAAAATAGCTTTTTGTACACATTTATTTTATACTGTGGTCAACAGTGCTGGCGGGCCGTGTATTATTGATTTCATGATAGAGGCCGGGGGCCGGTCAAAATTTGTCCTCGGGCCTTATTTGGCCCGCGGGCCGGACTTTGGACATGCCTGGTCTATACACAACAAAAGGCCTACCATGCTTACCAAAGAATTTATTCCAAATGGTAGCAAAACTGAGCCATGGGAAATCTCATGTCTCAACAGGGGGGATGATGGACATGGTACAGCGTGTGTTCCATGTGCCAACAGGTCTAAATACCTACTTTAAAATTTTTTGTAGGAACTGCTTAATTTGTTGCAGACATAACGTGCAAGGTAACCTCAGACCCAAACGGGGCCAATGCCCAAAAGGTACGTACCCTTTTGAAATTATACACATGGATTTTATTGAATTATCCAAAAGCAACCACTATAAATACTGCTTAGTCTTGATTGACTCATTCTCTAAATGGACTGAGATAGTCCCAGCCAGATCACCAGATGCATTAACGGTGGCGAAAGCCATCTGTAAACACATAATCCCAGAACATGGGATCCCCAGAATTATCTGGAGCGATAATGGCGCTCATTTTGTTAACAGCATAGTCCAACAAATGGCAAACCATCTAGGAATAAGTTTAAAAAACCACTGCTCATACCATCCGCAGAGTGCAGGACTGGTAGAGAGAACGAATGGTACGATAAAATTAAGACTTAAGAAAACCATGGAAGAAACAAAAAAGCCATGGCCAGAATGCCTACCAATTGTTAAAACTTATATGCGGATAGTACCAACTAGCTCGGGATTAACACCTTTCGAAATAGTTCATGGAAGACCATTCCAACTCCCCCTATGGGAAGGTGAACCATGGCAAGAAGCAAAGGGCGAGGCGGATCCACTCACAGAGTGGATGGTAAAGATGTTTAGAGAGAAACTCGTCCAAGATACATGTAAGCTGCCATTATCCCCTTTGTCCCCCTTGCAGGAGGTGGTGAAGCCGGGTGACCAAATCCTGATCCGAGCCATAAAAAGGAAATCCTGGTCTTCTGCGCGCTGGGAAGGTCCGTTTGTGGTCCAACTCACCACCCCTACAGGGGTAAAGATTGCTGAGAGGTCTACGTGGATTCACCAATCTCAGGTCAAGGTGGTTCGAAACATAGGGGACTGTGAGTAGACTGCAAGCCGGACGGTATCAAAACCCTTGTCCGTGGAACATCATCAGACGTCTGCTCACCTGCCCCAAACGCCCCCCGTTTTAACTTTGACATTTCGTAGACTTTGCATTCCCGCGCAGAAACCAAAATGAAAGCTGTCGCCACCCTCATCACAGCGACTCTACTATCAGCCGCAACTTGGGCGTGGCTGGATGCCCTGCCCACTGAGACTCGAGCAGGAAATCGAGATGGTCCCATGCTACTGTCGCAAAAAAGAGTGAAGTGGTATGAAAAGAACAATCCAAAAAATCATTTTGAAGAAAATATGTGGTATAATTTCATGGTATTTCAGAAGAAACAAACTGGTGTGAAAGAAAGTAGTTATGTGTGCAGCCGTATGCCTTATTCCGCAGGTACCCCACCAGTGTATCCCAAGGCAATCGACCCTTATACCTATGACACCTACACACCTCTATGGTATCCCGACATACTGAGATCACGGTACCTAGAAGGTGTATTAAGATCTGTGGTTCTCGAGGTTGATGCCACTGTACCACCTTTAACAGGTAGAAAATTCACAAAGCTTTTGAACTATAATTGGACAGATCTAGTCATGTTAAACAACATCCCATACCCACGTAATTTTAAGGCAGTGTGTTTCGCTAGTAATATGACATTCTGGGGTAGGTCCAGACCAGTAGGAGAAGTCCCCATGAAGTACTGCAGTCAGGTAATTACCCCATGCACGCGAAACACCACTAACAAAGATCAGTTCAATGCCACAGGAGCGCCCCCAGGTGCCACCTGCAGGGACTATTACACTCTCCCTGATGTAATGGGCACTGATCCCCAAGAGGATGGGTATTGGATGTGTGGGTATACAGTATATTTGGGTTTGCCCACAGCATGGAATGGTCGCTGTGCAATGGTGCAGATGGTTCAAAATGCATTCCTTTTAAGGGGAGTAAAAATATCAGAAAGACATAAGAGATTTACACCTGTACAATTTAAACCACATGACTCAATTTGGGGTAGTGATGTCCCTGATGATCACAAATTATGGTCCACCTCCGAGAAAGTCATACTGTCACTACTTCCACAGATTGGAGTGGGTAATGTTATGCTCCGTGTAGAAACATTGAATTATCGGATGGGACTGTTTATTAACCAAACTATCAAGGCTCTACAGGGCATAGCAGATGAATTACGAGCCCTTAGAGAAATGGAGCTCCAAGACCGTATGGTCTTGGATTTGATAACAGCCAAGGATGGAGGTGTGTGCGCCATAGTCGGAGAACACTGTTGTACTTTCATCCCAGATGAAACCGGTGACGAAGGTAACATTACTCATGCAATAGCGGAAATGAAAGCCTTGGCCAACGCCATGGCCCAGGATCACTCAGCCATAGGTGCATCACTTTGGTCATGGTTAATATCCGGGTCGTGGTTCGCGATTCTGCTAAAAATTTTAACACCATTACTTGCAATTATGTTACTCTTCTGTATTTTTTCAATGTGTATAATTCCTTGTATGAAAACTGTGGTTCGAAATACTATCCAGCATACGCTGGTAGCTTACAGCGACATACAGTATCACCGCATGACATGCCGCAATGAAGATTCTCCCACCATTTTGAAATACGAGGAGTAACGGTATGTTGAGTCATCCGGGAAATTGTACACGTTTTAACTTCAAAACTGTGTTCGCTCATAAAGAGGGACACAGAGGGATTTTCTTATATAACCTTATAACTACCTCACGTTTTTTCACCTGTGCCTTCACAAATGATTTTATTATTTTCTTATATAACCTTAGAACTACCTCACGTTTTTCACCTGTGCCTTCACAAATTATTTTATTGTTTTCTTATAGCTACCTCACGTTTTTCACAAGTGCCTTCACATATGACTTTATTGTTTTCCATACTCTTTGATAAGTAACTGTTAATGATGTTTATATTCTAGTGCCTTAGTAGGAGGGATATAAATTGATGTTAAATGAAAATTCTTTCAAAGTTACTAAAGGGGGGAAATGTGAAGTATGAATGTATTTTATGCTTATTATTATGATGTATTTTAGTTTACATAGTGTAGTCACTGGAATAGAATTTTGCACCATCTAGTGGTGACTCTCGTCACTACCTCTTTTAGTTAGTGGGGTGCTATCTCTTTCAAACCCCCATTCCTTTGTGTATTTCCACGCCTTACGTTTGTCTGTGTCACATGATCCTGTGCTAATAAAACCAGGTTGTTTGTAGGGAGTCGCCAGGAATTCCAAACGGTCATTCAGGAAGATAGACTATCTTTCTGCTCTGGCTACACTGGCGTCCTCCTTCATATGAAGTGGTTTAAATTCTCATCACGACTGGCTGTGTGTTTCCTCTGCTCCGATATTATTGAATGTATATGGTCTTAAACCTGACAGCGGTGTTACGGCATTTGATAAGTGCTTGTGTCTCTTTGGTCATCCAGGGTTTTTGATTTGGAAAAACTCGTATCCGTTTGTTTGTAGTGACGTTGTCAATGCCGTTTCTGATGTAGGAGAGTACATTTTCTGTATAGTCGAGGAGGTCGTTGTGTTCAAAAAGTTTCCAGTTGGTGCGGGAAAAGCAGTCCTGCAGTTTAGAAAGAGCGTTCTCGGGCCAAGTTTTTATTGACTTTATGGACTTTCTGGAACCAATTCATTTCGTAAGTATAGGTATGACTGTACTCTTGTCGTATTTTATTTTGAAATCTGAGTTAGGTGTTCTAGGTCAATGTATATTTTCACAAAAAGCATCTTTCTCAGGTATTTTTGCCTAGATATTTATTTTTTGGGGGTGAAATTTACCAGTGAATAAGACTAAAGAAAAGAGTAGAAATCACTCATTTCCTGATTAAAGAGTTTACTCCTGGTAGTGGTAAATTCTGTATTATTACAGACACTCCCCTACTTACGAACGAACATTCAACTTACGAACAATGGTAGATACGAACATGTATGCAAATTGCGTTTGTCGAAAAATGTCCGTAAACTTGATTGTGTTTTGCATGCCTTTTTCCGAGTAGTGGTTCTTTCCGCCGCTAATACCGCCGCCTGCGCTGTGAGAGCTCAGCTCACCCAGCATCCACCTTCCACTGTCCAGTTCGTCGCAGTGCGGAAGTTGCAGAAGTGACGTAGCTCCTGTGCGCAAAGAACCTTTACCATTTTTATCATTAAATATCTCGTGCATCCATTATTCAATATGGTTGGTGAAAAGCGAAAGGCTTCTAGTGAGGGAGATGCAAGGAAGAGGCAAGCCATTTCGTTTCAAACTAAAGTGGCAATAATAAAGAAGCTCGATGCGTGTGAGAAAGTGGTGAGTGTTTCACGGGAAAACACCTTGAATCGTTCGACCGTCAGTACCGTTTATTAACAGTAAGATTGAGAAGCAGGACCGAAATATTGAATGTTGCACAAAGGGTGCAAATCAATTGAATGATGCCATACAGTGCTACCGCATCATTTATGATGAAAAAAATGAAGAAAACTGCGCAATCGTCATTAGATAGCTTCTTTCGACCAGTTTCTAGTAAATCTCTCTCTCCATCTTTCCAATGTATGTATAAAGCACTATGTATTCTCTCCATTTTATTAAATGTTTTTTTAGTACAAACCAATTACTTATAAAAGCCTTAAACTTACAAATGCACTTATATAAACCTTCAATATACTTATATAGGCCTTAAATAAATAATACAAAACATAGCACTGAATCAACTTCAATTTGAACATTTTCAAATTATGAACAATTTCAACTTATGAACAAGCGCTCGGAACCTAACTCGTTCGTAAGTAGGGGAGCGTCTGTATAGCCATAGCACAAAGTACTATGTGGGACTTGAAAGATTATTAGAAATCTTTAAAAATGCTGTCAAAGAATGAGTTGATAAGAAAACTATAGCTCCACCTGTGTGGTCACCTGGGATGGGCTACAGCACCCCGTGACCCTAATTGGGATAAAGCGGTTCAGAAAATGAATAAATGAAAAAGATTACACACAACTGAGGCTAAAATAGAAAGCGAACTAAAAGGATGACATTTTGTTCGCTTTAAGTAAAGAGACAAGACTTGAAGGCGTCGTAGTTTTGCTCGAATTGTGCATTTTGCGTGCATTTTGCGTACATTTTGTGTACATTTTGCAAAATTTGAGTCTGTTAATTCCGCACAACGCCGAAATGTTTGCTATTTGGCTATGTCGAAGAGAAATAGAAAAAAAACCTTCATATTTAGTCGTTGAGGAGTCACTTCATCATAGGAATTTGTAGAAAAAAAGGGATTCTTCTCAAATTCTCATTTTTAAAAAAAGGAAAATTCAACTCACCTGACATTTTCGGGCTTGGTGTTTGCATGCTGATCGTTCGCTAGCAGCTTAACTAGGCTAGGCTTAGCTTAGCTAAGGACGCCAAAAAACATCAACGTGTATCCAAACAACTCGAGATCAAAACGATTATACGCGTGTGCTCATGTGTATTTCACCCACGTTTTATTGGATTAGTCATACAGTTAAGGAGTGATAATAAGAAAAAAGCAAATCGCTTTCCATTAGGACAGCGTGTGCCGCTCCAGAGCAAACGGACAAATCGGCGAGTGGTGATGACGTCATATTCAAGCTGCGAAGATTTTGAAAAAAAACAAACAACAATATTTAATACGGAAAATTATGTGAATTATTAACCTTTTCTCCAAAGGTAAAATTATAACCAAATTATTTTTTTAGTTATTTGTTTTTGAAAATTCATCAGTCAATATAACCAACACAATGACTAATTCATTTCATTTATAAATGCCATTAGTGTATAAATTCTGTTAAAATATATAGAGACACATGTCAAAGTATTTGCCAGGTTCAACCGTATTAAAATTAAATTCATTTTCATGTATATAAAAAACTAATTTATGATGTGGGTATCGGGATGAATTATGTGGCTTTTGGTTATTCATATTATCTGATTAATATTAAAACAGTTTTTCATATTCATAAGAGTAATCAGTTGTTAGACTTAGAGTTTCAGCACCTGACTCCAATTCCTTAACTCTGTTTTATCCCCTCTAATAATGGAGCGTGTTCAGCATCGGAGGTGTTACGGACGCGCCACGTAGCGTGGCGCACCCGGGAGAAACTTTACCCAGATGTGGTGACGCGGGAGGAAAGGAGGCCGTTCTGTTTGCATTTGATTCCTTGGTTTAATTACTTGACAAAAACTTATAAAACAACAGGGGCGGCGTGGCGTCAAGTGACGTGAGCATGAACAATGAGTTGATCTGACGACAACAAACACAAACCATAATCCTTAAGTAACCCAGGAAAACATAATCACGTAATTGCACACAGTTGAAACTGAAAATGCCATCAAGCCAGGAGGGGCAAACGACCACTCCTGAAAGGAGGAGACAAACCAGGGTTGAGCGAGTTAATCCACAGATGATTTATTCCTGACAAATTGATCCATACAGAGCTCCGGGTCTCCCTCCCATAGAATAAACCCGCTGAGTGTCGCTGTCCCCAGCGGAGGATGAGAAACACATCGCCCAGACCCTCATTTGCCCAGTTATGGTAGTACAAAAATGCATCTGTTGTACCCCTGAATTTACGGGGTAGCAGTATTTCGCCTTTAAAAGACGGGTGAAATAATCAGACAGGTCCTTTGTTGTATTTCAAATCAACTTCAGTTATATCAAAGCAATTCAAACAAAACATAATATACAATAACACTCAAATATATACCTAGTAACATATTAACAACCCGTTATAATCCAAACAATGTACTTGTTGCAAAAACGATTATAACTTATGAGTATAGAAACTTGTTACCTTTTGTTCCGGCCGTCATATACTGCATAACTATTATGCTACCGTTATAACGGCGGCCGAAAGTAGCCTGCTGTAAACAATGCACCCGAGACTCGCACATTCACGCACACACATAAAAAAGTAAACAACCAGCGGCCGAAGGTAGCTTGCTGTAAACAATACCCGAGACTTGCACATTTACGCGCACACATAAAAAAGTAAACAACCAGCGGCCGAAGGTAGCTTGCTGTAAACAATACCCGAGACTCGCACATTTACGCGCACACATGAAAAAGTAAACAACCAGCGGCCGAAGGTAGCTTGCTGTAAACAATACCCGGGACTCGCACATTCACGCACACACATAAAAAAAGTAAACAACCATCACTAAGCATTACGTTCTTTCTCACATGCTACCTATTGCCTCTTGCACATCTCACACTCAATCGATATTCAAAACAAAGCAACATACCTTTAAAAGACGGGTGAAATAATCAGTCAGGTCCTTTGTTGTATTTCAAATCAACTTAGAGAAATGTCTGAATAGCCCGTTTTTATACTATACCCAGGTTTATGACCATTAGGTAATCGCTGCGTGTTTTGAGCGTGCCCATTACGTCATCGCTGCTTGTTTTACGCGTGCCCATTACGTCATCGCTGCGTGTTTTACGCATGCTAAGCGGCATGAGTCCCTTTTAAACTTAACACCTGCACTCATTTATAACATCACCTACTTCACCCTGTCACACATCCATTCGCTGATTAACAATGAGATGCGGACTGGTCCACGACTGCTGGCTGAGGTATTTTCTTCGGACTTCACACTCTCCATCCTCGAATCCACATCATTCAGACCCATGTCTCTGCTTGTCCTTTGAAGTCCAGACCATCTGTCCAGCTCCTTGTCTTCTCTGTCCTTTGAAGTCCCCACCATCTGTGTTCCTATCAGCGTGAATTCAACCTCAAAAGAATTTCAGACAGAGCCTTTTGTTCATTGTAATTAGGTTAAGAACAAGAGTTTAATCCTACAGTAGTAATAGCAAAATGAAACAGCTACAATAAAATGAATGAGTAAAATATGCCACATGAAACTGAGTTGATGTTTTTACGGCGGCCCGTGAACAAACCCGAGTTTGACACCCTTTGGCTACATGCTTGAGTGACATAACACTTACTTGCATGCTGTAAATTGAAAATTAAAAAATAGAGATGTAGATGCAATAAACAACAACTAGAGCTGCGCTCAAACAACGGTGTTGCAAACAAGTTGCGGCCCAAGGGCCAAATCGGGCCCGCTGCCACTCCATGGTGCAGCCTGTGAAAGTACTTCATATTTAATGCTGAAATTGAAGTGTAGCTTATGAATACATTGAATATTAACTATCATCAGAGATCATCACTACATCACTCCGCACAGACATTGAGGTATGGTCCTCCAAGGCAAGAGCGCTTCAACTCATAGAACTACTAGTACCATCAGAGGAGGGGATCGCGATCACCTTCGAGCGCAAGAAGTCCGAATACTTGAATCTGGCAGCCGAGTGCCAGAAAATTGTCTGGAAATGCACCATCTACCCAGTTGGCCTAAAGCTACGTTGGGCTTCTCCCACTGTTTTTAATCCCAACATTCATTCATTCATTTTACGATATGCTAAATCTTGTATAGGGGATGCTGGAGCCTATCCCAGCTGCCTTCGGGCCTAAGGCGAGGAACACCCTGATTCAGTGGCCAGCCAATTGCAGAGCATGAGTAGAAAAACAACCATTCACGCTCACACTCATACCTAGGAGCAATTTAGAGCATCCAATTAGACTATACCTCTATTTCAATCTCATTAATCCCCCAAATAATAATGAACCTGATACTGAATAAAAGATAATGCTTTCATTAATGCCTGCCCTTTGGCAAAAGCATTTTAACTAAATTAAAATCTAAAACATAAAAGAGAATGTTTACCATGAAAAGGCTCCCAAATAGATTTGACTATTTTTAAGGAGCTACATCACCAGTGAATAAACTTTTCTGACCAATAGTTCTATACTTTTAAAAATGCACTTATAAACAGTTTTCAACTCATGTTGCTGTTGACGAGAATACTGCAGTAGTAAGTACTGCATTGTGACGAAATGAATTTATGGCGCCCTCAGTTTTGAAGCTGAGCCTGCAAAAACCAAAACATGGCCTCTAATTAAAGAGGAGCCAGACTTCCCTCAAGAACAAAGGGAGAAGAGCAACTTCCATACAAAAAGGAGGAAGTTCATTTCACCTGGTCACCAGGTGAGTCCGTGAAAAATGATTATCTGGGCTTGGCCAGCGTAGGGGTGTAGCCTGCGAATGCCTCAGCATGGCCCCAAATTAAAGAGGAGGAGGAGCCAGAGTGCTTTCAAAAATTCCCGTTTACACTTTTTAATGTGTAATTTCGATCCACACGATTCAAATACAAAAATACCTTTAGAAAGGAGCTCACTGCGGGATCAAGCTAGTATGTCAATTAACTTGAATCTCAAGTCAATTCTTCCCATAGAAATGAACAAAATAAAAAATTAATCAATTTCCATCCTAAAGAAAACACCAACATTTGTTGTTATTTACTACCGACTCACAATTGGGAACCATCTGGTATGCTCATATCTAAAATTGGTCTCGTATCTTAAGGCAAAAAAATGCTCAGAATTTTCCTCGTATCTAAAATTTCTCGTATGTTGGAACACTTGTATGTCAAGGTATTACTCTATAAGAAAATTGGGTGTCGTTGAAGATTTTATTTCACAATTCTATCCGAAATAGTAGAGCCTAAATGAGGAAATTACCAAGTAAATAATCAATAATGTGTTTTGAAGATATATGGAAAATATATCTTCACAGTTGAAGACATGCCTAAGAAATTTGAAAAAATTCAGTTTTTGTCAATTGAAATTTCTAGCAAATCCAAAAAGAATATTGAGTGTCATTCACGTATGATACATTCTAATAATAATTGATATATTGAATCTAAGATCTAAGAAGCATTTGTAGAAATATGCTGTGAAAGACAATGCATTTGCTGTAAATAAATAAAAAAAGTAGTACAATCTCCTTATACTTTTGTCATATTATAAGATGGATCACGTATTTAACCCGATTTAATGTGTAATCCTTTCAGGTAGTTCCAATAAAGCTCTCATTTTAGTGAAAAATACTTTTTGGGTCTTTTTGTTGACAAAATCAGCCTTCCAAATTCAAATGTGACAAAAAAAAAAGAGAAGCGTTATTTGCTGAGATTTAAAATTAAGGAAGATGAATAAATTAATTTGAACAATTTGACAAATGTATATATATAAGATTGTTTTCTTTCGACAGGTGTGAAAATACGGTAACTTCATGTCTGAAAATAACGGTAAATTGTTTTTATCTTTTTGATGTTGAAGGGGATGATTGGTAGAAATTTAAATAGATTTTTATTTTATGTGTAACTATTGGAAAAACATTGAGTAAGAAAGTTTTATAGATGTTAGACAATCTACAAAGGTAATGTAATTGTAAATGTTTGCATAAAAACACAAGATTGGGGTATTATTCATTGGATTGGATTGGATAACTTTATTCATCCCGTATTCGGGAAATTACATTGTGGCAGTAGCAAGAGGGTGATTAGACAGAACTGCAAACCAAAAGCACAAAGTACATAGCAAATCAAAGTAAATGGAATCATCAAATCATTAAAACATAAAAGCAGCAAAAACACAAAACGAACAAGAGTGGACAGAGCTACCGTGGCCGCCAGCTGCCGCTTAAACAGCGCCATTTTGGTTGCGGTAACTGAATCGGACTCAAACTGACGTTGTAAAGTTGGACAAAAACTGGAACCACACACAGGAACCCCACAGAACAGCAAAGCAAAAACACTAAGTACAAAGCAAATCAAAGTAAATGTAATCATCAAATCATTAAAACATAAAAGCAGCAAAACACAAAACGATCAAGAGTGGACAGAGCTACCGTGGCCGCCGGCTGCCGCTTAAACAGCGCCATTTTGGTTGCGGTAACTGAATCGGACTCAAAAAGACCTTGTAAAGTTGGACAAAAACTGGAACCACACACAGGAAGTCTTCCACGAGATGGGGAACTTCTGCAGACTGTGACCGAGGTGGAGAATATGCAGAGTCGCTTTTGCAAGCTTATTCGCACAGTTACTCAATAGTCTGAAGCTGGAAAAAATAGCAGCAGGGCAGAACACCTCGACTCCGTTGCTGGTAGGGGCCGACAGCTCTTCCATCCCATCCCACGATGGAATGGTTGGTCAGAAGCGTTGCCTCTTCTCCCAGCACTTTTGTCCAGTTCCAGACCTTCGGCGGTACCGAGGTGTTGCTCCTTCTGCTGCGTATAGTAACAGATAGTTCCATGTGTGTCACAGCGTAGGCATGGCTGGCTGGTCCCCCAAAACAAAAAAGAAGTGGTCGAAAGATGCCAGGCTAACAGAACAAGGAAAGCTGTAAAAACATCAAAGTAAAAAGTATAAAGTACAAAGTAAAGTAAAAAGGAATGTATTAGGAAATATTAAAATGTCATTTAAAAAAAGAAAGAAGGGGTGTAAAACATGAAAAACATAAGAGTCTGACACCCTTGGTGCAGAGCTACTGCCACAGGCTCCCACTTGAACGGCGCCATCTTGGCCATCTTATTACTATTACAGAGAAAGAGAGGTATGTTTTTGTGCAGCAGGCTGGAGAGGTGGTTTTTAAACTCCTGTGAAACATTCTGGCAGTATTGTATTTGTATTTATTTTTAGCTTTTTTTTTTTAGGTTACACGGCCATTCTATTGTTTTGGAATCAAGTTTACCTTGTTATGTTCACTTGTTAGAAGTAAGTATAGTTTCTATTTGGAGGAAGCCAGTCTAGCTATTTATTACAGTACGATAATACCTTGACATACGAGTGTCCATATGTTTGAAGATTTGTGGGAAAAAAGTGAGACACATTGTGTTGGAATCGCTGCTTTTTGCCTATAAGCTTCGAAATGTTGTGTGTGTCATTTGTTGACAAAAAAAGTTTAATCAGTATTTATAAGTTCTATTCAAATGTTCTATTTGGATATTGATCTATGATGCATGTTGCTGTCCAGGTTTACCCAACAGCCTAACATATTTTTACAATACTTCAATATTGTTTGCCTTCACTGAATCCCCTTATGAATATGAAAAAATGTTTTAATATTAATTGGATAATATGAATAACTAAAAGCCTCATCATTAATCCCGATACTCTCATCATAAATTAGTTTTATATACATGAAAATGAATTTAATTTTAATACTGTTAAACCTGGCAAATACTTTGACATGTGTCTCTATACATTTTAACAGTTTATACCCTAATGGCATTTATAAATGAAATGATTTAGTCATTATGTTGGTTGTATTGACTGATGAATTTTCAAAAACAAATAACTAAAAAAAATTGGTTATAATTTTACCTTTGGAGAAAAGGTTAATAATTCATTTTTTTTAAATTAAATGTTCCTTTCTCTTTATTTTGTTTGTTTTGAGGCAAATTCTTCCGCAGTGGCTCCTTAGCCGGTAACCGGTCAAATAGCCTCTATGGCCATATATGTCTATTTCGCCGGTAAGAAGTAAGAAACTACGGCTACGGAGCCACGGCCTAAATCCCTGTTCACCTAATGTTAAAATCTATCACTTGGCAATAACACATCAAATTTCAATAGGATTGTTTGAATGGTTTAGAAAATTCCCTATTCACTCAATGTTAAATAATAGGTTACCGGCTAAATAGCCTGTGGGACTACAGTGATAATTTTACAATTGGCACACTGCGAGTCCCAGGGATTCGCTTGTCTGAAAACTGTGCGTCCCAGGAAACTTGTCACGAGTCCCAACATACTACGGATGCAAATAAAACATAAACAACGATATATAAACATTCAGATTTAATTTATTTATTATATGGTTTAGGGTTAGGGTTTATTTATCATTGTACTAGTCTTTCAGCTCGTAGATCCTCCTCTCTTTGCAGCCTTTCCACTTTTCCAGGGCCTTTTGATGGTTCACACTTTTAGCCAGCTGCACTACCATCAGTTTGTGCTGAGTTTCCACTTGCAGCCTGTTTCTTTTCTTTGTGAGGATTCTGTTCTGCACAGAAAAACCTCTCTCACAGCCAGCTGTAGGCACAGCTGATGTAAGAGCCAGCTGAGCCAATCTTATCATGTTTGGCATCTCTTCACTGTGGTACTGGCTGATCAGTTTCCAGAGATTGCTCATCTTGTCTCTTGGGTACTTTTCAGCCAGTACAATTTGCTTGAGCATTCTCCACTCCCTCTTTGTAGCAGTTGATGATATGATTGGCTGTAACTACTTGATATGATGATATGATTGGCTGTAACTACTTTGTCTTTTGTTGCTGATGCCTTTTGTCCGGTTTTTTTGTTGTTATTTCGCAATGTGGGAATTTCCAGTGCCAACTTGTGTCCGGGCAAAACTATGTGTCTATCCAGGGTGCATTTTTGAAAATTCGTGCATTTAGCTGCCGCAATCAATCCATTTACCTGCTTGTTATCCGTACAAACAGCACAGTACATGAAATTATTTTCCTCGTCATATCGTAACCACGCGAACAGCTGCAACCAAGTCTTTTGAAATGTGCGTATTTTTCCTTGCTTACCCCGTTTTGCTTCATGATCATCGATCGAATCTTCTGCAGTTCTTTTCTTACTAGTTGTATTTTTAACTGCGAAATAACTATCCAGACTTTTGCTTTTTCTGAAACATTTTTTATCTTTCTTACATTATTACGAAACTCTTGCAATCGCTTCCTCTCCTTCGTCTGCTAGTGTCTGCTAGTCTCGTTCACGCGAGAATTATTTCGCAAAGATTATGTGGAATAAATTGGTTTGCTATCGGATATATATGTGTTTTGGTTTTTTTTTGATAAAAAATTCTTTGCGTCCGAAAAAAGCACATTACTTGAAATTGTGCGTCTGGAAGAAAAGCTGTGCGTATCAGACGCAGGACGCAGAGGTAACGAGAACACTGGGACTATTTGACCGCTTGCCGGCTAGGAGCCCTCTGCCAAAATCTTCGCAGCTTGTATATGACGTCATCACCGCTCGTCGCCTCGTCCGTTTGTTCTGGAAGGGCGCACGGCATCCTTTTGGAAAGCGATGTGCTTTTTTTTATTGACTCCTTGACCGTATGACTAATCCAATAAAACGTGGGTGAAATACATCTGAGCACACGCGTATAGTTGTTTTGATATCGAGTTGTTTGGGTACACGTTGATGTGTTTTAGCTTAGACTAGCATAGTTTAGCTGTAGCGAAGGGTCAGCATGCAAACACCAAGCCCGAAAATGTCAGGTGAGTTGACTTTTCCTTTTTTTGTAAATGAGAATTTGACAAAAATCCCCTTTTCCCCACAAATTCATATGATGAAGCGACTCCTCAATGACTAACTATGAAGGGTTTTTTTCTCTCTCTTCGACATAGCCAAATAGTTTCACAAATATTTCGGCGTTGTGGGGAGTTAACTGACTCAAATTTTGCGTGATGTACGCAAAATGCAACATTCGAGCAAAACGACGACGTCATCATGTCTTGACCCGGATGTTGGTGTTAAAAGGCTGTCTGTGAGTGTCAATAAACAGCCCGTGGCACGCTTGCAAGTTGGCTCCGCCGTCTATACTGCAAAGTTATCACAGTGGCGATGAGGATGGGAGCACTTTCATGCTGGTAGGGATCACCTGTTTCATTACACGGAAACTAAGGTGTTATACAGAGGAAACGGGACATTCCAAACTAGCATTAGCAAGAGTTGTCAAGGTAACGGCGGCGGGGCACCGTGGCCAGGATCATTGGAAATCTCGGCAATTACAAAGATGGTCAAGAAGACCTCGAGTCCTACTTGAAAAAAAAAAAATGAAAATCAGACATAGGCATTGTCATCATCATTGACTTGACAAAAAGCCTAGTAGTCTTCGTACCCAGCGAAGCGTATGACGAAATTGGATAGTGCTTCTGCACAAGTTCGTCTTCCCAGGCAAGACCCATTAATGACATATTCATACTTGTTAGCTCTCTGCCTCCTTGAGCGCCATCAATCCGGCAAATGCAAGTTGCCTCACCGATGCCAACAAGAACAAGATGGATCACTTACCTCTCAATGTCTTCTTACTTACCATCCCTCAATCAGCCTGTAGAAGGCAGATCCACGCCAAACAACCTTCCTGTTACTTCACTGCGACTTAATTTCATAGAAGGGATTTGTGTTGTCGTCTCGTCTCGTGTTGCTGCAGGTTCAGAGTCCTGATGGCTGTTGGGAAAAAGCTGTCTTTGAGCCTGTTGTTCCGTGCTTTGTAGGACCTGTAGCGTCTGCCAGATGGAAGCAACTGGAACAGGCCGTGTCCAGGATGGTATGGGTCCCCAACAATGATCCCGGCTCTGCTGAGGTACCGGGGGTTGGCAATGTCTTCCAGTGATGGCAGAGGAGCCGGCGATCTTCTGGGCAGTGTTAATCACCCTCTGCATGGCTTTTTTGTCTGTTGCTGTGCTTCCGGCATACCACACTGTAATGCAGTATGCCAGGATGCTCTCCACAGTGGCTCTGTAGAAGGTTGCCAGAAGCTTGGTGTCCAATTTGTTCCTCCTCAGTACCCTGAGAAAGTGGAGTCGTTTCTGGGCCTTCTTCACTACCACTGTGGTGTTTGTAAACCAGGAGAGCCTATCCGTGACATGGACTCCCAGAAATTTGAAGGACTGGACCCTGTCTACACATACTCCGTTAATGAGGAGTGGGGCCAGGTCTGCTGTGCTTGCGAAAGTCCAGGATTATTTCTTTAGTCTTTGTGGTATTTAGTGTAAGATTGTTCGCTGAGCACCAAAGAGACAGTTTCTCAACCCCGTCTCTGTAAGCCGACTCATCCCCGCCTGAGATGAGTCCGATCACAGTGGTGTCATCGGCAAATTTGATGATGGAGTTTGACTGGTGGGCTGGTGTGCAGTCGTATGTGTACAGGGAGTACAGAAGAGGACTCAGTACACAGCCTTGTGGTGAGCCAGTGCTCAGTGTAATGGAGGAAGAGAGGTGTGGACCCAGTCTAACAGTTTGTGGTCGGCCAGTCAAGAAGTTCTTTATCCAGCAGCAGATTGAGGAGGATAGTCCAAGGTGGGGGAGAGTTTGTCCTTCAGAATGTCTGTCTTCATGGTGTTAAAGGCTGAGCTATAGTCAATGAAAAGCATCCTCACATAATTCCCCTGGTGCTCCAGGTGGCTCAGTGCTGTGTGTAGAGCCACGGCGATAGCATCCTCAGTGGACCTGTTTTCTCTATAAGCAAACTGGTGAGGGTCAACTGAGGGGGGGGGATTGTATTTCTGATGTGGCGGGCCACCAACCTTTCAAAGCACTTCAAGATCACAGGCGTGAGAGCAACAGGCCTGTAATCGTTCAAGCTGTCGATGGTTGGCTTTTTGGGGACAGGAATGATGGTGGCAGATTTCAGGCAGGCAGGAACGATGGACTGTTGCAAGGACCGATTGAAAGTGTCCGTGAAGACTCCAGCCAGCTGTTCAGCACAGGCTTTGAGCTCCTTGCCAGCTATTCCGTCTGGACCAGCAGCCTTCCTGGTGTTCACAGACTGCATTTCCAGTCTCACTTCCTGTTCCCGACACTCCAGTGTGTTGTCGCAGGGTGGTAGTGGGAGTGTTGACACTGGGTCTGATTTGTCAGTTTCAAAGCGGGCAAAGAAATGGTTCAGTTCCTCCACTAGTGAGGCATCGGCGTTTACAGACATAGAATTGTTATTGTAGTTAGTGATATGTCGTATTCCCTGCCACATCTTATTTGGGTTATTTTCTTTGAAGTGCGCCTCGATTTTCTTAGTATATGCTGCCTTGGCCTTCTTTATGCCTCTTTTCAACTCTGCTCTGGCAGCTCTATACTTTCTCTTGTCCCCCAGTCTGAAGGCGGTGTTACCGCATTTGATGAGTGCTTGTGTCTCTTTGGTCATCCAGGGTTTTTGGTTAGGATAAACCCGTATCCGTTTGTCTGTAGTAACGTTGTCAATGCAGTTTCTGATGTAGGAGAGTACAGTTTCCGTATAGTCCATCCAGGAGGTGGTTGTGGGGTCGAAAAGTTCCCAGTTGGTGCGGGAAAAGCAGTCCTGCTGTTTAGAAAAAGCGTCCTCGGGCCAAGTTTTTATTATCTTTAATTTTGGCCTTGTCTGGGTTCAAAGTGTAGTGTACGCAGGGGTGAGAGATATGCAGAGATGGTCTAATCCAGCTAGATGCGTAGGCAGTGGCAGAGGAGCTGCTTTATAGGCATGTTTAATGTTCGAGTAGACATGGTCGAGAATTTTGTCTTCTCTTGTATTGCATTTGACATATTGGATAAACTTGGGTAGAACAGTCTTTGAACATGCTTTGTTGAAGTCACCAGCGACAATAAAGACTCCATCAGGGTGGTCGAGCTGTTGTTTATTTACAGCCGTTAGCAGTAGGTCGAGAGCCGTGTTGACGTTCGCATTTGGAGGTATGTAGATAGCCGTTACTATGACGACCGTTAGCTCCCTCGGTCGAAAGTATGGCCTGCATCGTATTGCCTATAGCTCCAAAACCAGAGAACAGTGAGTGTCAATGATCTTGCTGTCATAGCACCATTCGCTATGTATGTACATGCATAGTCCACCACCTTTGCTTTTTCCCGTTTGTTCTTTGGAACGATCGTTCCGAAAAAGCGTACGGCTAGCTAACGATAGCTATATGCTGGTGTAGCCATGTTTCCGTGATAAGAATAATGTTGCAGTACCTTACAAAGCTGTTGGTAGCAACTCGAAGTTCCAACTCATCCATTTTGTGGGTAATGGATCGGGCATTTGGCAAAAAGATACTAGGAAGCGGGGCTCGGAGTGGTTGTTGTCGTAGCTTAGCCGCAAGGCCCGCCCGACATCCACGCTTCTGTTTGCTTTCTCTTCGCCGTCTACGGCGTACTTTGGGTGGGCTGGATATCCATGGAGATCCCGGAGGTCTCCGGATGTTCTCGGAGATATCGAAGGTCATAAGTTTGTGGTAAGTCATGAAATTGGGTTTCTTGCCGAAAGTGATTAGATCCTGGCGACTGTAGGATAACGAATGAACTGGAGAGCAGTGAGCCGCTGCACCCGTGCGCGCCGCCATCTTGCAGATACTTGGAGAGGTTTGAGCAATGGATGATCATAAACGAAATGGAGAAAGGTAAGCAAGCCAACGTTTTCCTGGCGGTAATAGGTGCAGAAGCTTACGGTCTGCTAAAAACCTCTGCATCCCAGAGAAGCCAGGTAGCCTCTCGTATGATGTACTAAGCGGAAAATTATCATCACATTACAAACTGAAACCGCTGGTGATCGCGGAGCGATTCAAATTTCATGAAAGGAATCAGAAAGAAAACGAGTCTGTGTCAGATTATGTTGTGGCGTTAACACAGTTGTCCACCCTCTGTGAATTTGGTTCTCATTTCGATGAAGCACTGAGAGATAGATTCGTTAGTGGATTGAGAGTGGAGGCTATTCAGAGAAGGTTACTTGCAGAGTAAGATCTGGCATTTAAAAAAACATGCGAACTGTCGCTATCGATGGAAATGGCATCAAGAAATACATTGGTGTTCGCCAGCAAATTGGAAGGACCTGCCACAGTGAATAGGATCGACAAAGGGAAAACGAGCAAAGGTGCGTGGAAATACTAATCAACCACCAGCAAATGGAAGGATAAAACCACAAGTGGAAATTTCAGACCACAGAGAGCAGAAAATCACCAACCCTGTTACCGATGTGCCGGTAGCAACTATGAAGTTCAAGTATGCCGATTTAAAACAGACATGCTACAAGTGTTCCAAAGTACGGCACATAGCAAGGATGTGTAAAACGAAATGTAGGCAAGGACACACACGATATGTAACTGAAGATATAAGTGAGAAAACAGAAAATGTTGATGATGAATTGTTTGGGTCATATCCCGCAAATATGGTTGGAAGTTGGAAGGAAATGGCCGTACAGACGCTCCTTACAAATTTTAAAGAAAATTATTTTTTTATACAATGCAGCTTTCTTCCCCGGGCCGTACCAAACCACCAGACGGGCCGGATCTGGCCCGCAGGCCGTATGTTTGACACCACTGCTTTAAGCATTTTTGAAGGGGCACCCCTACTTCGTGGAAATGCACTTATTGCGGGTGGTCCCGGTCCCCATTAGCCGCGATAACCGAGGGAACACTGTATATACAGACACTCAACGTTTCATGTAAATTCACACAAAAATGAATTCTAATTTTGTTGGAATCTTTTTTTCCTTAGTTATACGGGTTAACCCCACCCGGACATTTTGCCGCAGTCTTCAAAACGAATGCATCAGTTGTTTGGATTTGCCTCCCCTTCAAAATATTTTGATAATGACGCACACAAATGTCTTCACAATACGTGGAATCCACGCTTTAGAATTAGCCCGCCACATAACTTGTAGGTTTTCTTTCTTGATGTTGTCTCTTGAAAGCACGCAGGTTCTCCACACCAGTATTGGCTTAATTTCACACAAAGCTAGAGTTAAAACGGTCCTACATAGGTTTATTCCAAAAAAGACCAGTTTCGTCGCAGTTGAACACTTGCTGGGGGATGTAACTTTCTTGGGTTAATCGAGGCAAATGTCTTTATAAATTCAACCACAGCTTTCAAATTGGAATTTGCCGCTTACCGGTGTCTGATTACTGAGTGTATTCCAGATCTTTTTTAAATAATTTTTCGAACCAGACATGGCTCGCTTTAAAGGTTTCTGAAGGTGTTGAAGGCTCTCCTTTCGTTGTAATCAAATCCATGTAAATTCCCCTGGCATTTTTCACATATGGTTGACTCGGTCACGCTATGTCCTGCTAACCTTTTTCTTTTATCCACTATAAAGTAAGGCTCTCCATCTCGTCGTGAATGTCACTGCACCGGTGGGGAATTCACCCATTGTTGTTTACTCTGTATGTAAATGTAGGCCAATGTGGGGAAAAAAAACGAGTGGGAAAGTCTGCGTAGTGCTCGTAGATATATTTTATGGAAGAAAGATGCAAAAAAGACTGTCATGGCCACCTGTCATAGTTGCATCTCGAAATTTTGATCGTAACTCGGGCGAATTATTCTATCAAAATTTTCGTCGTGCCACGAACAAATCGTAGGTCGAGGTACCACTGGACTGCATTGTGACGAAATAATGAATGTATGGTGCCCTCCAATTGGATTCATTTCTGTGAACAAGAAATTTAGTCATTTTATCATTGGAAAATGGTTAATCATTTATCTTTGTGTCTTTGCAGGTTTCAGAAATGATCTTAGTGGTGATGGGCAGGAGTCTGTTGACTTTGAAGGGGAAGTTGAGCTCCCGCAAATCAAGGAGGGGGAGCCAGAGTTCCATCAACAACAAATAGGAGACAAGCAACTTCCAATCAAAAGGGAGGAAGATCATTTCACCTGGTCACTTGGTGAGTTCGTGAATAGGGAAGATGTTCTGGGCTTGGCCAGCGCAGGGCCAGAGCCTGGAAGCACCACAATATGGCCCCTAATTAGAGAGGAGGAGCCAGAGTTCCCTCAACAACAAATGAGAGACGAGCAACTTCCCATCAAAAAGGAAGAAGATGATTTCACCTGGTCATTTGGTGAGTTCGTGAAAAGAGATTATCTTGGCGTAGCCAGCGAAGGGGCGGAACCTGCAAACGCCTTAGCATGGCCCCAAATTAAAGAAGAGGAGACAAAGTTCTTCCAACAACAGCACAAGAGAGAAGAGCAGCAATCTCCAATCAAAAAGGAGGAGCAAAATGACACTGAGGCAACTGGTGAACCATCCAGGAGGACAGATAATCTGTGCAGGGCCAACAGAGAGGCACAGACTGTGAACTGCAGCTCAGCAGAAAGAATGCAAGCAGATAATGTCATCGCTCCTCCACCAGATGGGAACAACGTGCTTCGTGTTGATGAAGGTTTTAAGAAAAAACCCTGTGGCTGGAAATGCTCTCAGTGTGGGAAAACTTTTGGGGGAAAGTCTTCTTTGAAAACACAAATAAGGAGCCATACTTGTGGAAAACCATTTGCATGCTCAGTGTGTGGTAAAGCATTTGCACAAAATGGAAGTTTAAAAATACACACAAGAACCCACACTGGCGAAAAACCATTTTCATGCTTAATTTGTAGTAAAGCCTTTTCTCAAAATGAAAACGTAAAAACCCACATAAGAAGCCACACTGGTGAAAAGCCATTTTTGTGTTCTGTTTGTGGTCAAAAATTCACACGAAAGGACAGTTTAATTAGTCATGCAAGAACGCACACGGGTGAAAAACCATTTTCATGCTCAGTTTGTGGTCTAACATTCACACACAAGGAAAGCTTAAAAACGCACACAAGAACCCACACTGGTGAAAAACCGTTTTCATGTTCAGTTTGTGGTCAGACATTTACACGGAAGGGACAGTTAAATCTTCACACAAGAACTCACACTGGTGAGGAATCGTTTTCATGTTCAGTTTGTGGTCAAACATTCACACACAAGGAAAGCTTAAGAACGCACACAAGAATCCACACTGGTGAAAAACCATTTTCCTGTTCAGTTTGTGGTCAGACATTTCCACGGAAGGGACAGTTAAATCTTCACACACGAACCCACACTGGTGAAAAACCATTTTCATGCTCAGTTTGCGGTCAAACCTTCAGACAAAAGGAAAGCTTAAAAATGCACACAAGAAACCACACTGGTGAAAAACCGTTTTCGTGTACAGTTTGTGGTCAGACATTTACACAGAAAGGACACTTAAATCTTCACACAAGAACACACACTGGTGAAAAACCGTTTTCATGCTCAGTTTGTGGTCAAGTATTCGCACGCAAGGGACACTTAAATAGGCACGAAAGAATCCACACAGGTGAAAAACCATTTTCATGCTTGGTTTGTGGTCGAAGATACACACACAAGGGAAGCTTAAATAATCATGCAAGAACACACACGGGTGAAAAACCATTCTCGTGTTCAGTTTGTGGTCAGACATTTACACGGAAGGATTACTTAAATCTTCACACAAGAACCCACACTGGTGAAAAACCATTTTCGTGTTCAGTTTGTGGTAAAACATTTACACACAAGGAAACCTTAAAAAGGCACACAAGAACCCACGCTGGTGAAAAAACATTTTTGTGTTCAGTTTGTGGTAAAACATTTACACACAAGGGAAGCTTAAAAGTGCACGCAAGAACCCACACTGGTGAAAAAACATTTTCCTGTTCAGTTTGTGGTCAGAGATGTACACAGAAGGATCACTTAAATCTTCACACAAGGACCCACACTGGTGAAAAAAAAATGTGCTCAATTTGTA
>NC_135527.1:1541640-1576519 GCF_051989575.1 Stigmatopora nigra
TGTAAATTTAACAGGAGCAGAGGACAAGTCCGTCTCATCAGTCGACTCCAAACATTGTAACTACACCACATTTATGCCACTTAATTATACACACGAGGCAATAGAGGGAGTCTGGTGGATGTGTGGCTGGAAGGCATATATGCAACTGCCTGTCCACGCCGCAGCCATTTGTACTCCTGTCTCTGATCACACATACATAGTAACAGCAATACCAGCCCCCCCAAACAAAAGACCCAAACGCTTTGTTACTTTCAAAGCACATGATCCCATATGGGGAAGTAATGTCCCCATAGAGCACAAATATTGGTCAACTAGTGACAGGATCTTACTAGCCCTGTTCCCCCGCATTGGTGTAGGGAAACTTACACTCAGAATAGAAACCATTGACTATAGATTCCAAAGTTTTGTTAATGCCTCCATTCTTTTAGGAGAAGCCCAGAATGAAGTTACTTCTGCCACTCGCCTTATGGCCCTTCAAACTAGAATGGCAGTTGATTTGGCCTTAGCTCCCCAAGGAGGAGTGTGTCCAATGATTGGAGAACATTGCTGCACTTACATTCCTGACAATAACCAAACCGTAGTAGACGTCCTACACACCTTGAAGAACCTTAGGGATACCATGACACGTGATGACCAGGTTACCCCTGGCTGGTTAGACTGGTTGTTCTCTGGCTCCTGGTCCCAGGTTCTCCTTAAAATTTTAGGTCCCTTTTTTGTAATCATTATAATGTTTATCTTACTATGTGCTACATGTTCCTGCTGTATTGTCCCAATGTCTAAGTGGTTAATCGCCCGTGTGTTCGTAACTCAGATGTATCAATATAACTTATTACGCGTAGAAGATTATGTTGACACTGTGGAGAATGACACACAGGTATGACCCTCATCTTATTGTGTTTCCCTAACTTCAAATTCCGTTCCATTCTCAGACCAAGAGGTTCTCGTCACCGCGCGGTGGGGGAGGTATGGAATTTTACCGCTTTACGGGTTTTCGCCATATCCTGAGATTGGTTCAAATGTTGTGAATTTATTAATGAAGTAATACTGAGAAAGCTGAATTGTTTTAGTATTTGCTGATGTCCTTTTAAATACACAACAGGAGGGAATGTGAAGTTGCTTAAAACAGGAGTCTTAATATAATGTGCATTTCTAAAGAACATCCTGTCTATAATCTCAGTCTTAATATTATGCTCTCCCATGATGTCTATATTATCTTTTCAACTCGCCTCAGTGTTCAACTGTTGTATTTTTCCATGATGCCTATAATCTCAACTTCTGTACTTTTCCATGACATCATGCTGAATTTCAATAAAGGCATCCTTCACCTTGAAAAGATAAGAGAGAGAACCACCGAGCCGAGCGCGAGCCACCACCTCGCGCCTCGACCTCTCTTCCGCCAGCTGGTGCCTTTAAAATATAACACAGTCTCTGCCTCCTTTTTCCTTGGTGCACGGTTGGTAATTACGTTGATCTGTTACTTCAGACCCAACAATCAGTGGCCACAGACTGAGCCGAAAAACATTGTTCTCCAGTGTGGGTTAATAAATATTCTTTTAAGCTTCTCCTTTGGGAAAATGTTCGACCACAAACTGAGCAGGAAAATGTTGTTTCACCAGTGTGGGTTCTTATGTGGATTTTTAAGCTTTCATTTTTAGAAAAGGGTTTACTGCAAACTGAACACGAAAATGGCGTTTTACCCGTGTGCTTGTATGACTAATTAAGTTTCCCTTCCCTGTGAATCTTTGACCACAAACTGAACACGAAAATGGTTTTTCACCAGTGTCGGTTCTTGTGTGGATTTTTAAATTTTCATTTTTAGAATAGGCTTTACTGCAAACTGCAAACGAAAATGGGGTTTTCATCAATATAGGGTGTCGGTGTATTTTTAAACTTCCCTTCTCTGTAAATATTTTACCACAAACTGAGCATGAAAATGCCTTTTCACCTGTGTGGATTCTTTTGTGCCTATTTAGGTGCCCCTTCTGTGTAAATGTCTGACCACAAACTGAATATGCAAAAAGTTTTTCACCTGTGTTTGGTTTCTTGTGTGGGTGTTTTAGTTTCCCTTGTCTGTGAATCCTTGACCACAAACTGAACACGAAAATGGTTTTTCACCAGTGTGGATTCTAGTGTGATTAATTAAGTTTCACTTTTTTTGTGAATGTTTGACCACAAACTGAGCATGGAAATGGTTTGTCACCTGTGTATGTTCTTGCATGAAAAATTAAGGTTTTCTTCTGTGTGAATGTTTGACCACAAACTGAACACAAAATTGTTTTTTCACCTGTGTGGATTCTTTCGTGACTAATTAAGTTTCCCTAGTGTGTGAATGTTTGACTACAAACTGAGCATGAACATGGTTTTTCATCAGTGTGTGTTTATGCATGAATATTTAAGTTTCCCTTCCGTGTGATTGTTTGACCACAATTTGAACATGCAAATGTATTTCACCAGTGTGGGTTCTAGTGTGACTAATTAAGTATCCTCTGTGTGAATGCTTGACCACAAACTGAACACGAAAATGGTTTTTCACCAGTGTGAGTTCTAGTGTGACTAATTAAGTGTTCCTTCTGTGAATGCTTGACCACAAACTGAGCATGAAAATGGTGTGTCACCCATGTGAGTTCTTGTGTGCGTTTTAAAGTTTTCATTGTGTGTAAATGTTTTACCACAAACTGATCATGATAAGGGTTTCTCCCCAGTGTGGCTCCTCGTGTGTGTTTTCAAAGAAGACTATTTCCCAAAAGTTTTCCCACACTGAGAGCATTTGCAGAATTTGTCACCACTGGGATTTTTCTTAACATCTTCAACATCATCATCATCAAAAAACAAGTCATTGCAATCTGATGAAGGAGCAATTACATTTTCTTGCTTGCCAGCCTTCTGTTGAGCTGCCGCTCCAAAGCTCCGTCCATCTGTTGGCCACGCCCATATCATCTTCACTCTTGAAAGGCTCAACAGTTGACCATTTGACACATTCCTCGTTTTTGATTGGAGGTTGATCTTCTCTTTTGCTCTATTGAGGGAACTCAGGCTCCTCCTCTTTAATTTGGAGCCAAGTTGAGGCGTTTACAGGGTCCATCCCTCTGCTGGCCCCGCCCAGATCATCTTGCCTCGCTGAGGCCTCACCAGGTGACCAGGTCACATCATCTTCCTCTTTTTGGATTGGAAGTTACTCTTCTCTCATTTGTTGTTGAGGGAACTCTGGCTCCTCCTTTTTGATTTGGGTGAGATCTTTAAGGCCAACAAACTCTTGCCCATCAGGACTAAAATTTTCCCTGAAACCTGCAAAGACAAAAAGATAATATGTATCACTACATGTTGTCGAAAATGGGAAATATTTCTTTTTTATTTATTTTTACAAGTACATTATCACGGCATGGTTGATTATTTCAGAAAAATATATGCCAGAAAAGTCACGTTTTAGGTTTGATCCAGTCGTCCAGTACACAATTTAAAGACGATAATGGTAACATTCAGATTATGTGAATATTTAGAATATTTTATACTTTTTGTTTAATGTTATTCATCACATAAACTTACAAAATTATTCCAAAATCAAATTTTTCACACTGACCTAATGTCACGAAACAGCTTCCAGTTTGAGTGATGCAAATATAAGTAATGTAAAATTTTAATTGCATAATTTATGAGCAGGGAGTTGGTCCTTCACCAGTGTGGGCTCTTGTGTGTATATTTAAACTTCCCTTCATTGTAAACGTTTGACTAACAAACTGAGCACGAAAATGCTTTTTTCACCAGAGTGGCTTCTTACATGAGATTTTAAGTGTTCATGTTGATAAAAGGCATTACTACAAAGTGAGCACGTAAATGTTTTTTTTGCCAGTGTAGCTCCTCATATGTCTTTTCAAAGTAGACTTTTTCCCAAAAGTTTTCCCACAGAGAATTTGCAGGCATTGGGATTTTTCTTAAGACCTTTATCATGAAGCCCGTTGTCGCCATCAGGTGGAGGAGCGATGACATTCATGCTGTCACCTGGATGATGTTACCAAACGCAGTTTTGTAGTTAACATCATTTTCCTCCCTGTATTTTATATGTGACTAGTGTGACAGGGTGAAGTAGTTGATGTTATACATGAGCGCAGGTGTTAAGTTAAAAAGGGACTCATGCCGCTTAGCATGCGTTAAACACACGGCGATGACGTAATGGGCACGCGCAAGTCACGCAGTGATTAACCAATGGTCATAGACCTTGGTATAGTATAATAACGGGCTATTCAGACATTTCTCTAAGTTGGTTTGAAATACAACAAAGGACCTGTCTGATTATTTCACCCGTCTTTTAAAGGTATGTTGCTTTGTTTTGAATATCGATTGAGTGTGAGATGTGCAAGAGGCAATAAGTAGCATGTGAGAAAGAACGTAATGCTTAGTGATGCTTGTTTACTTTTTTTATGTGTGCGCGTAAATGTGCGAGTCTCGGGTATTGTTTACAGCAAGCTACCTTCGGCCGCTGGTTATTTACTTTTTCATGTGTGCGCGTAAATGTGCGAGTCTCTGGTATTGTTTAAAGCGAGCTACCTTCGGCCGCTGGTTGTTTACTTTTTTTATGTGTGTGCGTGAATGTGCGAGTCTCGGGTGCATTGTTTACAGCAGGCTACTTTCGGCCGCCGTTATAAGGGTAGCATAATAAGTATGCAAAATATGACGGCCGGAACAAAAGGTAACAAGTTTCTATACTCATAAGTTATAATCGTTTTAGCAACAAGTACATTGTTTGGATTATAACGGGTTGTTAATATGTTACTATGTATATATTTGAGTGTTATTGTATATTATGTTTTGTGTGAATTGCTTTGATATAACTAAAGTTGGTTTGAAATACAACAAAGGACCTGTCTGATTATTTCACCCGTCTTTTAAAGGCGAAATACTGCCACCCGTGGAAAATCACGGGTACAACACTAGCATTTTGTGTATTAATATGTCTGTGCTCTCATCTACTATCAGGGTATGCCAGGGTGCATTTTACTGCACACTCTCATTCTGCACTTCCACCTGATGGACAAATAACCTTACTGCAATTGGGTCCGGTACCGGGTTATTTGCGGATTTTTCGCCATTGATGTCCATGGCTGTCTTTTACCAGGGAAATCACTACCCTGGACTCGGTTTAAACCTCCAAAGATCTCTGGTATCTGTATTTAATCATTAAATGCAATTTTCCGCATGATTTTAGCACATTATAAATATACAAATTATTCCTGAATACTGTTGTCATGGGAAGAGTAGTCAGGAATATTTTTTATTGAGCAGCAGCACCCTATTTGAGCTTGTAGTAGTTGTTTAATTGATAACTCTTTGGAGTTCGAGATAAGCAGAAATATATACCTGTTAAATATATTTTAATTTTAAACACTTTCCCAATATTTTAGGAAATATATATTTCAAATGATTTGCTGAGAACCTTAATTCAAAGATTAATCTCAATGTGTTCTATGATGGTGTAAATTACAGTATCTACTGTTATAACTCCTTTCCTTGTTTGGCTGTGAATACATGTCCTTGTTATTCTTAATGAATATGGTTATCCGTAACTTGTTATTCTAAATCAATGTTGTCATCTGTAACCTATTATTCTAAATGAATGTTATCAGTAAATGGCCCGCAGGCCGAGGTTGAAAAACTTGTACACACACGACCGGGGGCGGGGCGAGCACGTCGACTAAATGTTCATCGGCTAGATAGTCGGTCAGCCAAATTGTCGTTCGGCTAATTCTACTTTCGGCCAGATGGTCTTTCGGTGAGTTGGCTGTCGGCGAAATGTCAGTCGGCTAAGAGTATTTTGGCTAGTAGACTGTGCCATTTTTTACAAAGAAAAAAGGAATAGTGGGGAGTAAAGTATATTCACAGGTGATGGTAGGCCCTTAAAATTTCCCCAAATCTTTTGTGCAGCCTTTTATATGATAACATTCTGTTTTACGTTTAAGATTTTTATTCAGTTACAGTGGTACCTCTACATACAAGCTGAAAAAAACACCAAAAACCGGATATTGGATTGGAAAAAAATGTTTTATTTCTTCTAGTTCGCCATCTATTAACAAAGTAACACATACCTAGTGGTTTATTTGTTCTCGGACTTGATTCCATCCGGGCGTTCAGCGGGAGTTTTTAAAAAGGAACGCATCAAGGGGTTGTTTGTATTTGCCTTCCTTTCAAAATATTTGGAAAATGATGCGGACAAATGTCCTCACAATACGATAACGCCCGGCCACTTGCCAGCTTATCAGTGTGCCTCCTTTCTACAAAATTCGAAAACTTGCCACTTCATAAGCATGTCTTTGATATCCTTTGTTGCCAGGGGGTCCCCATCTTCCATGTGTCATGAGTTCTTCGTGATGTTCGGCGATTAGGTTATTCACATCTGCCTCGTTAACCGCCAGGTGCCAGCCCCAAGGAATTTCCAAGTGACACGAGTTCATCATGTACAGCAGGGGCCGCTGTTTCAAAGTCTCTCTCTGCGGAAGCTGGCGGAAATTTTTTCCCTGCTGAATTAAGAGTTCGTTGTGTGACACCCTGCCATGCATCGTTAATAATTTTAGAGCAATTGACAACATTAAAGTGCTCTTTCCAAATTCACAAAGGGTTAGGTTTGTGCCATCTGTCACATTGAAGCATTGCTTGAATAAATACTGTGTGTACAATTTCTCAAAACTTGAAATCACTTGTTTTTCCATGGGCTTGAGGATTGGCGTGGTGTTGGACGGTAGATAGAAGACCTTGAATTTATATTCATCCACAATTCCCTCATCGAGACCAGGAGGGTGACCAGCATTGTTGAGAACCAGGAAAAATTTCATCGGATTTTTTGTGTCAAATTTGTTTTGATTGCCGGACCAAAGCACAGATAGACCCATTCTGTGAATAAATTATGTGTAACCCAAGCTATAGAATTAGCACACCATCACTTGTAGGTTTTCTTTCGAGATGTTTTGTTTCTTGAAAGCACACAGGTTCTCTGCATTGCACGCCAGCAGCTGGCATTGGCACACAAGGCTAGAGTTAAGCGGTCCTTCAAAGGTTTTTGCCCCGGTAGTGCCTTCTCCTCTGCCATGATGAATGTCCGCCTGGGCATCTTCTTCCAAAAAAGACCAGTTTTGTCGCAGTTGAACAATTGCAAGGGGATGTAACTTTCGTGGGTGATAATTGAGGAAAATGTCTTGATAAATTCCACCGCGGCTTTCGGATCAGAACCTGCCGCTTCCGTGTCTGATTACCGAGTGTATTCCAGATCTTGTTTTAAATTTTTCGAACCTGCTATGACTCGCTTTAAAGGCTTCTGAAGGTGTTGAAGGCTCTGCTTTCGTTGTTATCAAATCCATGTAAATTCCGCTGGCTTTTTCACATATAGTTGACTCGGTCACGCTATCTCCTGCTATCTGTTTTTCTTATATCCACAATAGAAGTAGGCTCTCCACCTGATTGTGAATGTAATTGCGCCGGTGGGGAATTCATCCATTGCTGTTTACGTTGTATGTAAATGTAAGCCAATGTGGGGAAAAATGGGTGAGGAAATGCAAAGTCTGCCCAGTGCTCGTAGATATATTATAAACACAAAAGAGATGCAAAAAAAAAAGACAGTACCATGGCCACCTGGCTCGGTCGCATCTCGGAATTTTGATCGTATCTTGGGCGAATTATTCGATCAAATTTTTCGTCGTACCACAAGCTGATCGTAGGTCGAGGTACCACTGTATTGTTTAGAATATTGTATACATTTCTACAACTACCTTTATGCCTTAATGATTAAGGAAATATATGCATGTTTAAGAAACTCAACCCACCTTCTAGTCTGTGAAGGACAACTTTTGCATGTGTGACAGGGTGAAGTAGTTGATGTTATACATGAGTGCAGGTGTTAAGTTAAAAAGGGACTCATGCCGCTAGCATGCGTTAAACACGGGGCGATGACGTAATGGGCACGCGCAAGTCACGCAGTGATTACCTAATGGTCATAAACCTGGGTATAGTATAATAACGGGCTATTCAGACATTTCTCTAAGTTGGTTTGAAATACAACAAAGGACCTGTCTGATTATTTCACCCGTCTTTTAAAGGTATGTTGCTTTGTTTTGAATAACGATTGAGTGTGAGATGTGCAAGAGGCAATAGTAGCATGTGAGAAAGAACGTAATGCTTAGTGATGCTTGTTTACTTTTTTATGTGTGCGCGTAAATGTGCGAGTCTCGGGTATTGTTTACAGCAAGCTACCTTCGGCCGCTGGTTATTTACTTTTTCATGTGCGCGCGTAAATGTGCGAGTCTCGGGTATTGTTTAAAGCGAGCTACCTTCGGCCGCTGGTTGTTTACTTTTTTTACGTGTGTGCGTGAATGTGCGAGTCTCGGGTGCATTGTTTACAGCAGGCTACTTTCGGCCGCCGTTATAAGGGTAGCATAATAAGTATGCAAAATATGACGGCCGGAACAAAAAGGTAACAAGTTTCTATACTCATAAGTTATAATCGTTTTTGCAACAAGTACATTGTTTGGATTATAACGGGTTGTTAATATGTTACTATGTATATATTTGAGTGTTATTGTATATTATGTTTTGTGTGAATTGCTTTGATATAACTAAAGTTGGTTTGAAATACAACAAAGGACCTGTCTGATTATTTCACCCGTCTTTTAAAGGCGAAATACTGCTACCCCGTGGAAATCGCGGGTACAACACATGCATTATTTTGCAAATTTTGCTGGTCTTTTCCCACACGTGAATTCTGGTGGAGACACCATTGAAGCGCATTTTAAAGAAATTAAATCAGAAAATTTGCAATTTCTCAAAGGTTTCTGTGAAATATATTTGTATTCTTATATTTAGTCTTGCACCCTTTTCACTATGATGTATTAAAAGTTACTAGAATAGAATTTAGCTTACACCTATTGGTTAAAATGTGCACTACACCTTTTGCACTCCACCTCCTTCATTTGTATTAACGCCTCCCATTTTTATGACTTGTCTCTAATAAAACCAGGTTGTTTGTAGGGAGTCGCCAGGAATTCCAAACGGTCATTCAGGAAGATAGACTATCTTTCTGCTCTGGCTATTCTGGCGTCCTCCTTCATATGAAGTGGTTTAAATTCTCATCACGACTGGCTGTGTTTCCTCTGCTCCGATATTATTGAATGTATATGGTCTTAAACCTGACATTTTCTGGTGCCGAAAACCCCGGAGATTCATTTCTGAATTTCTCGGCCCGCGGTGGACTGAAGGCCAAGAATTACTGACGTCAGCCCTCTTACTTTGAAAGAGGGGGTTTTTCGGTCGATCGCGGCCCGTTTGAAGAAAGGAACCCGGCCGGAGAAAAGAGGAGACAGACAGACGGTTAGTGCATTTAAAAATTTATATATAACAAGGCTGGTGAAATCCCGTTTTTCCATTCGTGAACGAGTCGAAGAAAAACGCTCCAATAGTGGGAGATTAGGGATGCATACATGAGAGGATTACGTATGTCGTTAAAAAAATTAAAATAGAAACGTAAGGTATGCACGGATGAATGCTTGGTCGGCCAACTAAGTGTTTCCAGGAGGCGCGTCGGTGACGTGACGTTTAGCCTATGTTGGGGGTTTAGAGTCCCCCTGTGTTAAAAGGATTTCACAGATTGTTCAAAATAAGGGAAACCTTCCAAAAATAATGCACCCGATGAGTAAAAAGCGCTAAATAAAAAGTAATCATTATATAGAGATATAATAAAAACGGAAGTATGCCGTGACGCGCGCAGGCCTTGCAAAATAAAAGAATAACGGATTATAAAGTCGACGTAGACGGATAAATAGGATAATAACGTTATTAAAAGTATAATAAATTAGTTGGGACGTCCCTAAAAAATCCTAAAGAAATATATTAATAGAGTAACATTTGACCATTGTTTGGAAAAAGTTCAAAAAAAATCTGTGGAGAACAAACCTTCTTACAGATTTTTAAAAGTAAACAATTAGAGAGAAAAAGAGACTACAATGAATAGATATGTAACTACATTTTAATTTTATGCCTGACTACTGGAAAAGTATTGATTAAGAAAGTTTTATAGGAGATGATTGGCAAACTCCAAAGACAATGGAATGTTTCATTTGATAAAAAAGACTACTAGTTTGGGATATTTTAGAATTTCAAACAATTGAGTTTACTATGCATCGCAATACACATTGTTAATTGAATTGGGACTTGATTACTAAGCTTTTTATAAGTAATGAATTTTAATTGCTCTAAAGGACAATTATGCTAGAAAATATTAACCCTGATAAACAAGGGGTGGTTACAGTTTAGTGGGTTCAATTCTTTTCAGAATTAAAAATGTTTACATTTGTTTCTGGATATTAATTGATGTGAATGTAACTGTTGCAGAGAGCGGGAAAGCTGTTTTCCTGAGGAGAAGGCAGCCCGGTTCGCTCTTTGTATTTTTCCTATTTTTAGCATGATTAGTTAATTTGTGTAATTGCAGGAAAGGAAAAATCAAATATAGTTTTTGATGTTAACATGGAAGCAGTGATCAAAATAGAATAACAGCTAGTATATCTACTTTTGAGTGATAAGACATTTAGATTTTCGCAAACAAAGTGATTGAATAAGTAAGATTGTTGTGATTTTTGTTCATTTGAGAATTAAGCCCAACCAAGTGGCTGTATGCAGGTGTTGAGCATGCGCTAAAGACGACAGCAGCTAAAGCAGCAGCGCAAACACTTACTGCACAGTATTCACAACAACAAAAACTGAGTCAAAAACAGTATTAATTGATATGCAAAACATTGCATCACAGAATGTAGAGATGCATCTATACAGAAAGAACACAGAACAGTCTGCAGAAGACCTGTACACAGCTAAAGGCATAGCGCACCTACCAAAAATTATTCCAAAATTGAGATTGGATGAGATTGGAGTCCATCATCCCCCCTGTTGAGACATGGATTGAACCATGTCTCAACAGGGGGGATGATGGACATGGTACAGTGTGTGTTCCATGTCCCAGAGGTCTAAATACCTACTTTAAATTTTTTGTAGGAACTGTTTAATTTGTTACAGAGGGTGTGCGGGATAGCCTCGGGCCCAAGCAGGTGCAACGGGGAGACAAATTTGGAACCTTCACGAGGTGTCTCCTGAGAGGCCGCCCGTCGCCACCTTCGAATTCGACTACTACACACCTTCGGCTAGCCCCCGGATGAACTAATGTGACTGAGGGTAACCCCTAGACGCCTGGATGGCCTAACAACAACAATAACAACAACAAGTGCAACGTCCAAAAGAGCGTGGGACTTGAAGAGCGAACAAATGGTACAATTAGACCAAGAAACCGATAAACTTGTCCAAAGAACATGTAAGCTGCCGTGATCTTTTTGTCTATCCTGCAGGAGGTGGTGAAGTCTGGTGACCAGAGCCTGATTTGAGTCATAAAAAGAAAGTCCTGGTCCTCGCCACATTGGGAAGGCCCCTTCGTGGTTTAACTCACCACCCCCACCGCAGTAAAGATTGCTGAGAGGTCGACGTGGATTGACCAATCCCAAATCAAAGTAGTTCGAGACAACAGTGACTCTGAGTAGACTGGAAATCGGGCGGTCCCAAAACCCTTGTCCGTGAAAAAATCATCTGACGTCTACTCACCTGCCACGAGCACCTTTCACCTAACCTTGACCTCTCATAGTTTTTACACCCTCACACAGAAGCCAAAATGAAATCAGTTGCCACCCCCATCACTGCGACTGTACTATCAGTGGCAGCCTGGGTGTGGCTGAACGCCCCACCCCCAGAGATTTGAGTCGAAAAACGAGACAATGCCGTGCTGCTGTCACAGAGGAAAGTGAAGTGGTATGAAAAGAGCAATCCAAATAACCACTTTGAAGAAAATATGTGGTATCATTTCATGGCATTTCAGACAAAAACTAACTGGTGTGAATGAAAGTTGTTATGTGTGTAGCCGTATACCCATTTCCACAGGTATCCTGATATCCTGAATTCACTGGGTCTAGGTGTCACATTTAGCACATCTGCAGTGATGCAGGTGGTCCAAAATGCACTCCTTTGAAGGGGAGTGAACATAACAGTAAGATATATAAGATCAAAGTCAGTGAAATTCAAACAAACCACGTGATTCAATCTGGGGCAGTGATGTTCCTGGTGACCATAAGTTGTGGTCCCCCCCCCCCCCCCCCTCCTTCATATGAAGTGGTTTAAATTCTCATCACGACTGGCTGTGTGTTTCCTCTGCTCCGATATTATTGAATGTATATGGTCTTAAACCTGACAGTTTCTTAAACCCAAAAGAAAAAGTTTGCTTTTTCTTTTATTTACATTATTGCCATAACCCGGACCAACCTATAGATGTAAATTAGATTTCTTGATTTTCCCATTTTTAACGAATGTTTGCAATTTTCCCTCCATTTTTTCTTTTTGTGTTTTAGCTTAATAAGTATTTTGCAAAATCTAAAAATAACTATATAAAAATATTTTCAACAAATGATTAATAGACACCTTTCCTTACTAAGAAAAAAAAAGCTGAAATAAACATTGTTTTAGATCTATACAAACATATATTTATGGCTTTTTAATCCAGTTCTTTTAATCCAATTTAAAAAATATATATAAGTATTATATCTAAAATAGTCCGGCCCACATGAACTCGAGTTGACGTTATTGCACCCTGGGGCTTTTTGTATAAAGTTTCCTGCAGTGATTTTTAACGTCCACTTGGTGTTAGTATTCTGCGAAGTTGTGGGTCACTATGTGAAAACGACAAGTGATGCTCACAAACCCATCACTCGTGGTGTGTCAATACAATCATTACAGTATACATAAAGAGTTTTAATTAAAAAAACAAAAAGCAAGATAGGTATGCGATTTCACAACATATGTTACAGATTACAGTTATATATAGTGACATCTAGTGGGTCATCACTTTAACATGTTCTCAGTTTGAACCATAATGCTTTGCGCTGTTGTTTGTATTCATTCAAATAAGACACGATCTGAAACATGGCTCATGGGGCGGTGCAGAGCCATGAAGTTGAGACTAAGTGAGCGAAAGCTGCAATTCAAACTTAAGTCGGTTCGTTTCTACACACACAGCTGGCGGTGCAAGACTACTAGCCATTCTGAGATTAATTGAACGTGTAGAATGGAGTGGTATACAGAGGTCAGTGTATCATTATCCCAAAGGCCCTCAAGACAGAGATGCTCAAGAGGATACACACGAGCCATATTGGTGGCGAAGCCTGTTATAGACGGGCCAGGGAGACCCTCTTCTGCCCAAGCATGAGAGCTGAAATCAAATATTTTGTAGTTAACTGTACCACATGCAATGAGTACGCAAGTAAAAGCAAAAGGAATCCATAATGTCACATGAGATACCCGCGCGTCGGTGGCAGACGGTGAGCATGGACACATACACATATGCAGGCAAAGACTTTCTTATTCTTGCAGACTACTACTCAGATTTCTGGGAAATTGACCAGCTGCCTGGCCTATCCGCCAACACCCTGATCAAGCGCTGAAAAGCCCAATTTGCTCGTCATTGGCAACCGGACAAGGTGGTTCTGGACAAGGGGCCCCAATTCGCCAGTGAACAATTCAGAAAGTTTGATTCAAGCTGGGGTTTTCCCCATGTCACGTCGTCGCCCCGCCATCCGAAGTCAAACGGCAAAGCCAAGGCGGCTGTAAAGATAGTCAAATCGCTCTGTAAGCGGGCGAATGCAGATGGCCGTTCTCCACTGACGCAACGCGCCCACAGAGGGGATAGGCAGTAGCCCCGCCCAGCGACTAATGTCAACGAGGCTCAAATCCTCCCTACCAATTGCAGACAGCCAACTGTGGTGGTCGGAGTGACTGACAAGTTGGTGTGGAAACAGCGATTGACCGCCGAATGAAGCCGCTCCCGGGTGACCCCACAGGGAGATGGCCATTGGGCGAATGCATTCAGAAAGGTGCTCCTCGCTCATTTGTGGTGGATGTTCATGGCACTCTGTACAGGCGCAACCGCGTGGATCTACGAGTGGCAGAGCGCTCAGCGCAAATAAAGGGTCCGGAACGGCGAAGTCTGGAACAGGCCATGGGGAATTGCACCGTGCGGAAAGCAGATGTAGAGATAGATCGATGGAGAGATGGAGAGATTGAGAGAAGGAGAGATGGAGAGATAGGGCGATTGGGAGATTGAGAGATTTGGCAATAACACATCAAATTTAAATAACCCCATTTGGCAATAACACATCAAATTTAGATAACCCCTGGGAATATTTGACCGGTTACCGGCCAGGGAGCCACTGTCAATATATATTGTTTGGCTTCATGTATTTTTCTTATGAATACATTTTTTTAAATATTACTAGGATATTACGTATAACTAAGTGGCATATTTATTAATCCCAATACTCGTATCATCAATTAGCTTTTTGTTATATTTAAATTTTAATACTGTTAAACCTGAAAAAAACTTTGACTTGTGTCACTTTATATTTTTACAGAATGTATACCCGAATGGCATTTATGAATTAAATGATTTCGTTTTTATCCTGGTTGTATTGTACGAGTTTTAGAAACAAAATGACTTAAAAAGATCAGTTGGTTATCATTTTGCCATTGTAGAAAAGGTTTGTAATTCACACAAATTTCCACAATATGTTTTGTATTTCTATTCTTTTTTTTCATGTTTTTCCCGTCTGAAGGCAAAATCTTCGCCGCTTGTGTATGACGTCATCACTACTCGCCGTCTCGTCCATTTGCTGTCGAACGGCGCTTGTTATACTTTTGGAAAGCGATTTGCTTCTTTTTTTTAAATCACTTATTAGCCGTATGACTAATCCAATAAATAGTGTGCAGAGTCCATCCGAGACCACACAACACATATTTTAATCTTGAATCGTTTGGATTAACGTTGACATTTTTGGCGTTCTTACCTTAGCCTAGTTTAGCTGCTAGCAAAGAGAAGGAAACAAGACTCTTCAAATTAACGCTTCCTCTAGCAAGCAAATATCAAGCCCGAAAATGTCAAGTGAGTTAACTTTTCCTGTTTTTGGTGATAATTTGTGACGAATCCTATTTTTTCATCAGTTCCTACTATGTTGCAAAATGTACGCACCCAATTCGAGCAGAGGACCCCCAAAAAAGAAACAAGGCGTCATCAAGTGACGACTGTTTGCAAAAGGTGTAATTCTTTTTTATTCGTTTTCTATTTTAGCCAATTTTGGTGGCTGGTTACTTTCCCAAATAAACGTTTCTTAAAAGAGTATTCATTCAAATGTGTAAAGTATTAATTATAGAGCTATAGTTTTCTTCACCAACTCATTCTTTCGCTCTAGTTTAATGATTTTAAAAGTTTGGTTCTAAAGATGAATCAACTCGTTTCTTACACTATGAAAAGTAAAGAATAAAAACTGCAGGCATCCTAATTTCTCTAAATTTACCTTCAAACCAAAAGTTTCTGTAATATGAAATAAATCGAATAATCAACTGAAGACATCACCATTTGCATGTATTTTCAGCCTTACAAAAAGAAACAATGTAAATTTACCTCACACATGTCCATTAAGAAATAAAAAATAAAAGAAAAAGTTGGATGAACTTAACCCCTGTAAACCCAAGATAAGAAGTTTTAGATTTTTTGAAACGTTTCAAGTACATGACCTAACATAAAATAAAAAAAAGATAAAATATTTAAAATCTGAATTCACCACTATTTTTGGCTTTAAATTGTGTAGAGGATGATTGGATTGATCTTGAAAGGTGACTTTTCTGGCATATATTTTTGCGAAATAATCAACCATGCTGTGGTAATAAACTTGTAAAAGTAAGAGAAAAAATTCTCCCATTTCTGACTGCATGTAGTGATCCGTATTATCTTTGTATTTTGTAGGTTTCAGAGAATATCTTGGTCCTGTTGGGCAAGAGTTTGTTTGCCTTAAAAGGGAAGTTGAGCTCCCCCAAATCAAAGAGGAGGAGCCCGAGTTCCCTCAACAACAAATGGGAGAAGAGCAACTTCCATTCAAAAAGGAGGAAGATTCATCATGGCCCCAAACTAAAGAGGAGGAGCCAGGAGAAGTGCAGCTGCCAAACAAAAAGGAGGAGCAAGATGTCATCCGGTCAACTGGTGAGCCTTTCAAGAGTGAAGATGATCTGGGCGTGGCCAGCGGTGGGGCGGAGCCTCTGAGCGGCAGCTCAACAGAAGATTGGCAAGCAGAAAGTTTAATTGCTCCTTTATCAGATAGTGACGACTTGCTTTACGACGACGATGAAACTTTTAAGGAAAATCCCAGTGGTGACAAACTCTACAAATGCGCCCAGTGTGGGAAAACATTTGGGAAAATGTTTAATTTGAATAGACATATGGTGACCCACATTGGGGAGAATTCTTTTTCATGCTCAGTTTGTGGTAAAACATTTTCTGAGAAGCGAAGTTTACATAAACACACAAGAACCCACACTGGTGAAAAACCATTTTCCTGTTCAGTTTGTGTTCAGACATTTACACAATACGGAAACTTAAAAACCCACATAAAAACCCACACAGTTGAAAAACCATTTTCATGCTCAGTTTGTGGTCAAGCCTATTCTTTAAAACAATATTTAAAAAAACACTTAATAACCCACACTGGTGAAAAACCATTTTCCTGCTCAGTTTGTGGGCAAGCATTCACACACAAGGGAAACTTAAAAACCCACACACGAACCCACACAGGCGAAAAACCATTTTCCTGCTCAGATTGTGGACAAACATTCACACAGATGGGACACTTAAATCGTCATGCAAGAACCCATACTGGTGAAAAACCATTTTTGTGTTCAGTTTGCGGTAAAGCCTTTTCTCAAAAGCAAGATTTACAAAGACACAGAAGAACCCACACTGGCAAAAAACCATTTTCCTGCTCAGTTTGTGGTCAAACATTCACACAGAAGGGAAACTTAAAAACCCACACAAGAACCCACACAGGTGAAAAACCATTTTACTGCTCAGTTTGTGGTCGAACATTTTCCCAAAGGAGAAGCTTAAAAGAACACTTATTAACCCACACTGGAGAACAATGTTTTCCTGCTCATTCTGTGGCCACAGATTTGCTACAACAGCCCAATTAAAAAGCTACACAAATGAAAAACCTGAAAAGAAGAGTTAACAACCCACACAGAAGAAAATCCCGTTATTTGCTCAATTTGTGGCAGGAATATCTTAAAAACACAATTACCCACATAAGTCAGAAACCCTTTTCCTGCTCAGCTTCTTGCCAGAGATTTAGTCGTAAGGACAGACTTAAAAGACACAAATATGTTGTGATAAGCAGTGGCCAATCACAGCTTTGCTTGCTTTATCAATTTCTGTTTGAAAGATCATTGTAATCAAAGTATAATTCTATTTTGCTTTCTGAAAATCTTGTTTACACTTTTTAACGTGTAATATCGATAACACGAGTCGAATACAGTAATACCATAAGATACGACCTTACTGCGGGATCGAGCTAGTATGTCAATTCAAGTCAATACTCCCTAAAGAAATGAACAAAATACAAATTAATAAAAAATAAAAAAAACTTTTTTTTTGTAATTTACTACCGACTCACAATTGGGTACCATCTGGTATGCTCATATCTCAAATTTGTCTCGTACCTCAAATTTCTCATATGTTGGAACACTTTTATGTCAAGCTATTACTGTATAAGAAAATTGAATGTCTTTGGAGGATAGACCTAAAAGACGCAAATGTGTTGTGGTAATCAGTGAGCGGCCAATGGAGGCTTTGCTTGCTTTTTAAATTTCTGTATGAAAGATAATTGTAATCAAAGTATAATTGTATTTTGCATTCTGAAAATCTTGTTTCCACTTTTTTATGTGTAATATTGATCCACACTTCTAATACAGTAATCCCTTAAGATACGAATCGAGCTACTATGTCAATTTACTCGTATCTCAAGTCAATTCTTCCCATAAAAATGAACAAAATACAAATTAATCTGTTTCCATCCTTTAAAAAAAAAAAAAGCAAAATTTGTTCTAATTTACTACCGACTCATAATTGGGAACCATCTGGAATGCTCATATCTCAAATTTGTCTCCTTTCTCAAGGCAAAAAGTTTTCTCAGAATTGTCCTCGTATCGCAAATTTCTCGTATGTTGGAACACTTGTATGTCAAGTGTTCCAACATGTGTTTTTATATATATGTAAATTGAGTGTTGTTGAAGATTTTCTTTACTTCACAATTCTATCCAAATTAGTAGAGCCTAAATTAGGAAATTACAAAGTAAATAATCAATAATGTGATGTAAATAATATGGAAAATATGTCTTCACAGTTAAAGACATGCCTAAGAAATTTGAAAAATTGCAGTTTTTGTCTATTGAATTTGCTAGCAAATCCAATAAGGATATTGAGACTTATTCAAACATGACACATTTTAATGAAAATGATCGATATATTGAATCCAGAATCCAAGAAACAGTGAAAACATGGTGTGAAAGACAATGAATTTGCTCTAAATAAATAATTAAGTAGTACAATGTCCTTATACTTTTGTCATATTATAAGATGAATCACATTTTAAACCGATTTAACGTGTCTTTTTTTAGTAGTTCCAATAAAACTCTCTTTTGGGGAAAATACTTTTTGGGTCTTTTTGTTGAAAAAAAATAGCCTTCAAATTTAAATGAGACAATAAAGAAGTGTTATTTGCTCAGATTTAATGAATACATTAATTTGAACAATTTGACAAAGTAATATATAAAAGATTGTTTTCTTTCTACAAGTGTGAAAATATGGTAACTTCATTGTCTGAAATTAACGGTAAATTGTTTTTTTCTTTTTGATGTGGAACGGGATAATTGATAGATATGTAACTAGATTTTTATTTCATGTGTAACTTATGGAAAAACATTGAGTAAGATTTATAGGAGATTATAGACAAACTGTTAGATTCATTAATAATTCTACTTTAATATAATTATAAAACAATACAAGGGAGACATCTGATTAATTAAGGACATTAATTTGGCATCTTTGATGATACTTGCTAGAAGAGTTCATTCTGACATCGTACTCGTCACAAATGAATTTCTGGCAAGCGGCAATTTCTCCTACCCATTTAAGGCCTCAAATCAAAATACTTACAAGGTTATTGATTAATCCAATTGCACAAAAACAACAACTGCAACACTCATCGCATATCAGGTATTCATAAATAACAATTAAGGTCGGAACTCAAAAACAACTCCATAGGAAATTAAAAAAACAAGCCTCCATTTGGCAAAACAATTCCATATTCAAGCGAAAACGAGCGTCACGATTTATGACAGTATGCGAGTAATCACTGAGGTTTGGTGGATAGCGATCACACTGGATCAGCAATTGCGTGAATGTGCTTGAGTTCTGAAATCACAAACTTGCATCTGGGGTAGGGGCTAGTCATATCTTCCAGTAATCAGTCCTAGGAATAGGGCAAAAACAATTAAACGTCCTTAGCGTCAGCTGCCGGGGGAAATGTCCTCCATAACATTGATACAGAGCGTTTGTCCATTTGCAAGCACATTAATATATACATATAATGATTAATGCTCATTTATAATAGTATCTAGGAATAATTCCAACATAAACTACAAAGGCAGTGTAATTTTTAGAAGTTTGCAAAAACTACTCGATTGGGGAATTATTCATTTCAAACAACTGCGCAATACGCATTGAATTAATTTGGAGATCTTGATTAGCATGCATTTTATGTGGCTTAAATGCTGTAAAGGGTACACGCTTAATATATTAATCTTCACAAACAGGGGAGAGATGGTGTTTCAATTCAATTAAAAAATATACTGTTAGGGGTATTGGTCTTACATTATTACACATTTGCTCACAATGAAGAATGCTTTACTTTACTTAGCTTATTAACATTAGAAAAGTCATTTTAGTATATCTGCTTGCAACGGAGTAAATGCTTTGCTCCTTAGTTCGACCAAACAACAGGAAGGTTGAAACCTCTTGGGCTGCTGGAATGTGGAGAAGAACCTTTGGCCCTACATGACCTTCATTTCTTTTGAGAGCTAAAACTTCTATTGTAACTAGGGTCCTTTACTATTGACTTCTCACTCCTATTTTCCCACCCCTCCCTTGAGAGCTGAGACGTCAATTGTAACTAGGGTCCTTGAAGCTAATATACAGGGACAAGATGCGAGTAACGCGAGAATGAACCTGGACAGAGACGAGTCGGTTTGATTCTCTCTTGCAAGAATTTCACAGTGGATTCACCCGTCTCTTTATTTGTGCGAGCATTTTGTAATGTTCATTTGTGAACCTATCATACCACTACTAGGATACAAGGTTGAAGAGGTCATTCCAGCTTCCACAACTCCAAGACTCTCCTGCAAGGCACCAACAAGCAACTGCCCCAATCTTTGCTGAGCTCACATTGACACCGATGGCCGGAAACAAGCCGAATGCTGCTGGCCTTTGTGGCTGCCCTGGGTACGGCACCCACGTATATAAGACATGGTTTTGACTGCTTGCATTGCACACTCTACTATAATAGGCAAGGTAATGAGGTCTATACAGATTTTTTTTCCAAACAATTGAAAGACACACTTGGCAAATACATGGTGGCGATTTATTTATTGGTAAGCCCGGTGTGGCTTGCAATACACATTTGTCTGATGAACAATTAAAATGGTACATAAAGGATAACCCGCCAGATCCCACCATGTCATCATCTCATCCACATGTTTCCATGATGATATCTCCTCACTCAGCTAAAGACCTAGGGCCTTTGTACGAGAATACATGTTGGCTAAGAATTGGAAACCCACCATAACTCAATCTTTGTTTTATTCTCCGTCTCTTGATGATGTTTATCATGTCCAATCTGAAAAAGTCAAACCATGCTCCGTTTTTGACCATCGACTTTTGGACTACACCATGGTTGAGAAACTATGGACAGCGACATGGCCACAATGATTCCTGCTGACCTGCCAGACACAATTTGTTCCATTACTCCTACAGACATGGGCTTGTGTAATGTTGATTTTGCACTTTTCACATGGCTTCCAATCCCATGCATGACAAACGCAGTCTTTATAATTCAACTGTTAATTTCAGTAAATACTACAATGACATTGAAAACAGTGGCTGAGGATGCCAATCACACATTTGGATTATTATTTAAAAAAAGCAATTCTTTTTGTCACTTGTCCTGAACCAAGATGGCTCTTGAACTGTATAAAGTTTTCCTGCTTTCTACCATGTCTTTCGGAGCTTACCCGTCTTGGTATTTGTCTCCTTGACTGCCCCCTTCAAGTCAGTGGTGTGCTCCTGGATCAGCTTTCGCATATGGCCAATTCATTCCAAATTTGTCTCAATCGTGGAAGCCTATTGACTAGGACGACGTTTAAAATGTTGTTTTTAAACAGTGCTTTTTGATGAAAATGTTGACCATAATTCTTGCTGAACTTTTATTCTTGACAATGAAACTAACCAAGAGAACATTGTTGCTCGACCTCCAGGAATGGTGGGCCACTAAAAAAGCAAACATATTTGGGGGGTCTCTTTTAAGGTGCTGAGTCAGCTTGATGTCTGCCATCTACGGAAGAAATTGCATGATGAACATTTTGATGGAGAACATTGCATCAGTACGAAGTGAGTTAAGGATGACTCACATTGAGTTTTATTCTTGTAAATGTACTCGTTCTCTTAGCATCCTTGACTACCTTGCACACCACCAAGGACTTCAAGAGGAAGATTTGTCTATTTTTGCCCATGCTCAAGGCTATTCTTGAATCCCTTGAAGGAATACTGCAGGAGCAGCTCGCCTTGCGACTCAATGCATGACAAGGCAGTCAATGGGGTTTAAATAGACATACATGGGTTGACAAGACAATTAGGAACACCTGGGAAACACAAGAGGGAGGAAGGATACACCAGGGATGGAGACACCATAGCTGAACAGGGGGGGATAGCATAACAAAACCAAGCAACCCTAACAGTTTGTGTGTTGTGCACTAAAGCAAGTTTAAGATTACATCCACGTTCATTTCAGAGAGATGTTTATGTTGTGTTTCATTATTTTAGGGGACTTTCATGAGACAAAATAATAGGCGATGTTGAATTAATTTCTTTCTAATGGGGTTCAGGTTTACGGAATGTTTTTGAATATTTTTTTCTTGTTTGTTTTTCGCTTTTGTTATTATTATTTTTCCCCAGCAGAAAAAAAAATGAATTAAAAAAACAAGCAAGCAGCAGTTACCAACGTATTTGGAAGTCTCGCGTAGACTGCGTTCACCAAATTCTAGTGCTCGTGTACACACCTACTTCCATTCAACACAATCAAGTTTTATTCAGATACGCCGTAAAGACAGTGCGAGACAGTCATCAAGTCACCTTAATGCATTGGCTGACCGCCTTCTGTGCTGGCCTAAAAAAATATCTGAATCACAGACTGATGTTAATTATGTTTTTTCTATGAATACTATATAATTCCAAATGTCTGTCAGCTTCCTTTCATTGCTTTACAACTGGTTGCACTGCTTCCACATGTGTGTTTTCATGTTGAAGCATCTAAACATTCACATTTCAGCGATTTGTTGCCAGGGTCAGAAATCTGCCTTGATTTTTCACAATCAGTTCTGCAGGCTCTGCTGTATAAAAGAAGCGTCAATAAAACTGTTGCTTTAACCAATCAGATTTCGAGTTGGTGACACCACAATGCCTTCTGGCAGGGGTAGAGATACGTCATCGCTTTCACCAACTATGATTGGCTAGTGATAGCGTGGACTAGCCAGAAGTACCAAACTGTATCTGGAGTGTGCTGCACAAGCAAATACACTGTGTTGATTTAATATCTAATATTTTGTCAACCCGCAATGGCTGAAGGAGGGGAAGAAATAGATTTGTTTGCAGATTTAGTGTCAAAGCCATTTTCAAGATGGACTTTTCAAGAAAAAAAAGCTGGACATCATTAAGAAAATTCGGAAAACTACGAAGCAAGTGTTGTACCCGTGATTTTCCACGGGGTGGTAGTATTTCGCCTTTAAAAGACGGGTGAAATAATCAGACAGGTCCTTTGTTGTATTTCAAACCAACTTAGAGAAATGTCTGAATAGGCCGTTATTATACTATACCAAGGTCTATGACCATTGGTTAATCACTGCGTGACTTGCGCGTGCCCATTACGCGTCATCGCCCCGTGTTTAACGCATGCTAGCGGCATGAGTCCCTTTTTAACTTAACACCTGCACTCATGTATAACATCAACTACTTCACCCTGTCACACAAGCAAGCCTGTCACAACTGGGAAGGAACATTTTCATCACTAAATGAAATAAAAACGCATACCAGAAATACGTCAGGACAGGCTCGACTTTCAGCATTAGCTTCGATGGCGATAGAAAAGAAGGAGGAAAGGAACGAGGAAGATTTTGTGTACAGGTTGAAGAATCTGACATATTTTACTCATTCTTTTTAGTATAGCTGTTTCATTTTGATATCACATTTTACTCATTCTTTTTGTGGCGGTCTTGTTTTAGTATCGCCACTGAAGAGTTGGGCTCCTGTTCTCAATTCAATTACAATATGAACAGAAGGATGGGTCTGAGACTCCTCGACTACAATGTTAACAAAAGGCTCTTCCTGAGATTCTTGTTTCAAGGTGGGATTCACACTGATAAGAGACCAGATGGAGGACTTCAAAGGGCAGAGGAACAAAGAGCAGGGCAGAGGGTCGGGACTTTATAGGACCAGCGGAGACAGAGGTCTGGATGATGTGGATTCAAGGCTGGAAGATGTGGAGCCCAGAGAAACCCCCCCCCCCCCTCACAGCAGCCCTGGACCAGCCCACATCTCATTATTAATCAGCGAATGAATATGCATTTTTGTTGGACTATAACTGGGCAAACGCGGGTTTGGACAATGTCTTTTCCATCCTCCGCTTTGGGACATCAACACTCAGCGGGCTTATTCTATGGGAGGGAGACCCGGAGCTCTGTATGAATCAATTTGAATGGAATAAACCATCTGTGGATAAACTCGCTCAACCCTGGTTTGTCTCCTCCGATGCTGAACACGCTCCATTGTTAGACTGGAGACTACAGAGTTAAGGAATTGGAGTCAGGTGAAATAGTTTAGTCTAACAAGGTCAAAAGGATTTTTGGTGAGTAAAATATGGCTATATTCATAAATAATATTTGAATTGTGTGAGGTTATTATTGATGATTTTTTTTGTGTCGCAGTTGTAGCTGCATTAAAGGTTTTATAACCATAAAATAGTTTTTGAGGGTTGGATTGATTCCATCAGCTAAAGCAGTGCTTCTCAATTATTTTCTGTTAGGCCCCCCCTAGCAAGAAGAAAACTATTCGCGCCCCCCCACTTCCCACCGTGACTATAAATAAAATCATTTTATAAAAGTGTTATAGGTACAACATGTGAAATGTTGCACTCTCACAAACATAACAGAAGTAACAATGAGAGCGCCACTGCCAGCTACTGTTGTGGATGCGCAATTACACTTTATACTAGTACGGTCAAATAAAATCCTGTTCCCCAGGGTTACACGCGCCCCACTATTTGAGAAGCACTGAGCTAAAGGCATCGCTAAGAAATTCACGGACCGCCAATGGTATAACATGAGCAGCACACATACACACGCACACACACACACGCAAGCACACACAGACAACCAACCCTCCGTCGCACTGCAATCTGGTTCACTTTGGTTTGGGTGACAGCAAAAGGCGGCACATGGTGAGTAATGATTTTGCTTTTCTGGGAAAATGTCTGTGTATTAACTTTGCATTTCATTTTTTTCAAAATAAATCTTTCCACTTTTCACTTCCAATGTTGCGATTTGAGTCCCCTATTCTACATTACAGTTAGCAGACAATTTGATTGAGCACAACATGACTTGACAGATAATTGAGTAAAATTAGATATAATCAACAAATAAATAGATAAGTTGTCAACATAACATGTAGTCAACATAAAAAAGTCATCAACATAACATGTAGTCAACATAAAAAAGTCATCAACATAACATGTAGTCAACATAAAAAAGTCGTCAACATAGATGAGTAGTGAACATGAATAAGTGGTCACATAAATAAGGAGTCAGATAAGTGACTAACATGTTTATCAGCAACAGAATGACAAATGTATCTACTTACTCTTTCATTGCCAAATTCCCAAATACGGGATCAATAAAGTTATCCAATCCAATCATGTTTCGGTGACTATTACAATTTTGAAATTAGTCACGACTGCTGTGCTGGTTTTTGTCCTTTGACTCAAGTGCCTTACCTAATCAATCAAAGTCAAGGACTTCCCATTTATTTTATAGGACCTTTCCGTTATTAACTGTGTCTATGCCAAACTATACTTCCCGGTATAAAATGGATAGCATTTCAATTCATGAATTATTTGTAAAATCAGATGACAGTTACAGCGAGAGGTTGGTTCAACGACCGCCAACTCTCCCACTACAAATGAATTGGACGTCTATCCGCAATGAACTCTTTTCAATTCAAAGCAGAAATGTGATTGGACATGGACCGCAGTATTGTCAACGGTACTGAGAGACACAAGAATGCTCAGAAATGTGTGTGTTTTATAGGCGGGCAACATAAAAACAGACATTGGGATGATGGAATTGGGACAGACCACTACGAGGAAAGTCCAGGTAATTCATCTCAAGGGGCAACGTTAGGTCGGAGTTTTCATCGTTGCACTTTTTTCAGGGTGCAGGCACATCCCAACGGGGTGCTACAGTCAGCTTCCACAATATTCACTACAAGGTGAAAAAATCTAGTGGATGTTTGTGCTGGGGGAAGAAGACCAGCCAAGATATCCTCGTTGACCTCAAGTGAGAAGCCCCTTTTGCCGGAAAAGTGGGAAGGAAGCCTACTTACAATGAGCCGGGCTTGAACCAATAAACACGGATGAATAAAGTTATCTAATCTGAAAAAAAGATAATCTAAACATGTTTTCGACAGAAGCCTCCATTTACAATGTCCGCCGCGCCCTTTGCAATTATGCATACGCCATCATTTTTTCGAGCGATATTGTTGTGTCCGGACAAAGGTGTGTTTTACTACGTGCCGCATGTAATCATTGACAAATCCGGGTTGGAGATCAAGGCCAAATGCAGTCAACGAAGGCCTTTTTAGAGTTGAGCGAAACATTTGTTGTTTACACGAGAGCTTTGCAAAGAATCCCGCAGCCATTGCCATTGCCTACAGAAATATTCATATGTCAAGTGTCTTCTCAGTGGGATCATGAAGCCAGGTCTCAACGCCATTATGGGAGCGACCGGAAGCGGCAAATCCTCGTGAGTGCCTGGAATCAACCCCCCAAAATTTTATCGTCACATGTCCTCTGTTGTGTTGGGGGTGTCAGGTTTCTGGACATTTTGGCTGCCAGGAAAAGCCCCGCCGGTCTGTCGGGTCAAGTCCTGATTGATGGTGCGCATCAACCGTCCAACTTCAAATGTCTGTCGGGATATGTGGTGCAGGTGAGACGTTTGGCTTCCCCTAACCTTCCCGTCCAAACCTTTGCCCGCATCGACAGGACGACGTGGTGATGGGAACGCTGACGGTCCGAGAGAACTTCAGCTTCTCGGCGGCGCTACGTCTCCCGTCCAATGTTTCTCGGGCCATTAAGGAGCAGAAAATCGAGCAACTGATCCATCAGCTCGGCCTGACCCGTGTGGCCAACTCCCGGGTGAGTCAATACCTACGGAAGGATGGGCCTCTGTTCTCATGTTCTCGCCAACACAGGTGGGCACCCAGTTGATTCGCGGCATCTCCGGAGGTGAGCGGAAGCGTACTAATATCGGCATGGAGCTTATCATCGACCCCCCGGTTCTTTTCCTGGATGAACCCACTACTGGCTTGGATGCGAGCACCGCCAACTCTGTGCTGATGTTGCTCAAAAGGTCTGGCAGTAACGGAGAATATTTTGCATTTCCCCCATCTGCTCATTGACTTTTTTGATGATAGCTAGAGCTGAAATCATTTGTGTCAACAGTCATGATGCGGTCCATTTTTTTCTAGAATGGCCAACAGCGGACGCACCATTGTCCTGTCCATCCACCAACCTCGCTATTCCATCTACCGCCTCTTTGACAGCCTCACCCTTCTGGTCAACGGCAGACAGGTCACCTTTGCTACTGTGTACTGCACTCTACCCGAGTGACTCCTCACTCTGTTCAACGATCCGCTCAGGTGTACCACGGGTCAGCCCAAAGCGCCCTGGACTACTTTTCAGACATCGGTAGAAAGAGCAACACTCTTGCTACGTCCGCACTTCTTGCACGCTCATGCCCTTCTTTCTCCAGGCTACACCTGCGAGCCTCACAACAACCCTGCCGACTTCTTCTTAGACATCATCAACGGGGACTCCAGCAGTTTGGACAGAGAAGGTGGATCGCCGGACGAAGATCCACCCTTTTCTTTTTTAACTGGCTCTTTCTAGATTTGGACTCGGTCTTGAAGTCCAGGAAGGAAATCGAAGACAAATTGGTGGAAGACTACAAAAGCTGTTCAGGCTTCAAGCGCACCAAAGCAGAGTTAGGTAGGGCCAGCGACAGCACAATTAAAAACAAGCAGGAATGGAAACCTCACTCTCCAATTCTCATCAGAGAGAATCATGGAAGGAAAAGAGAGGGACCGTTCTTCTCCCTACAGGACCGTCACCTACAACACGAGTTTCCTCACGCAGTTCCACTGGGTTCTGAAGAGAACATTCCGTAATCTCCTGCTCAACCCTCAGACCTCCATCGCTCAGGTGAGTTCTGAAACACTGAACCTTTTGGGAACGAGAAGAACTACAACTGAAAACATTGTGGTTTAGTTGGCAGTCACTTTGTTCCTGGCTTTGGTCGTGGGAGCTATTTTCTTCAATGTTCAGAATGACCAGAGCGGGATCCAGAACAGGTAAGGTCCTATTCTTCACAGTTCACCGGATACAGGTCAATGACGTTCTTCTACCACGTGTTCAGATTTGGTGCCCTCTTCTTCATCGTCGTCAACCAGTGCTTCAGCTCTTTGTCGTCGGCTGAGCTTTTCATCGCGGAGAGAAAGCTCTTCACGTGGGTACCATGCCATAAAACAAGTCAGGTGAATGTGGTCACAAAGAAAGTTTGCTCGCTCTCTTCCAGCCACGAGTCCATCAGCGGCTACTACCGGATTTCAGTATACTTCCTGTCCAAGATCCTTTCAGATATCCTGACACTAAGGGCCTTCCCGGCCATTTTGTTCAGCTGCGTGGCGTACTTCATGATCGGTGGGTCGTCTTCAACCTGGAAGCTAAAACTTAGATCAGCGTCAATTGTCGGCTGCAGGTCTGAAACCGACGGCTGGAGCGTTCTTTCTCTTCGTGTTCACCGTGATTTTGGTGGCCTACACCGCCACCGCCATGGTGCTGGCCATTTCAGCCGATCAGACGGTGGTGGCCATCGCTAACATCTACATGACCATTGCTTGCGTCTTCATGATGGTGAGGCTCGGGCCAACCAACTGACTGACCGTCGCCATCTTGTCTTTTCTACTATTGGTCTCAATACCTGGTCCTTTCAGATATTTGCCGGCTTGCTGGTCAATCTTCCCTCCATTGTCAGCTGGCTAGCTTGGTTGAAATACTTGAGCATCCCGCGCTATGGCCTCGCTGTAAGTCACCCGCTCGCCCGAATTCAGTGGTACCCCAACATACAAGCAATTTGAGATATGAGTAAAATTTCGAGTATATGATTATCTGGAGATACGAGAAAAATGCTCTGGGTCTCCAGGCTCTGCAGGTGAACGAGTTCTATGGGCTGGACTTCTGCAGCGGGCTCAACAGCAGCAGCATACGGCCGGGGACAATGTAAGAACCTACTTGAGGGTGGAAAACGGAAGCGCCGGGCCAAATAACGGAGATCCTCCCATTGTGCTCAATGCCAGTTGCGAAGGGCGGGACTTCCTACGTGAGCAAGGTGTGGACTACTCGTCTTGGGGTTTGTGGCAGAACCACGTGGCCCTCGGCGTCATGAGCGTGTGCTTCCTGACCATCGCATATCTCAAACTTCGTTTCATCAACAAGTTCACCTAGTTTGAAGCTCTGTGCCAAGATTCTCCATAAGTATTTCTACAGAGAAGATAGTACTAGTCACTATTTACCGCTTCTAATTGTAATCCCTTGAATTTTGCAAATAATGTAGACTGGACATGGCTGCGATAATAGAAAAACCACGAAGTAGGATCACTTTTATTATTACTACTACTACCAAACTCCATGTTTTCGCACAATACAAAAATACACAAGTACAATTATCAAGAAGTGTAGTAGTTATTAAACATTAACGTTGAACAGACTGTAATATATAAATATCTAAATATAATCTAGGAATTAGAAAAATGTAAATACTTGAAGTCGTAGTACTGATGATAACAAATAATTTTCAAATGAGATGATAGAGTTAACATGTTTTACTAGCCTTGACTGTGATAGAAATCCAATTTACATGGGAAACAGGGATCAAATGTCAAAGTGGATTGAATTGAAAAGTATTCATTGTCATAATACAATTATAATGAGATTTATGCTTCACTATGAAGTCCACTCATAAATAATCAACTAACAAGTAGTTAACATGAAAAAAATAAGGACTGTTGTTTTGATTTTTGGGGGGTTTATGTGCTGCTCTTAGCCATCTCATCTCATTTTCTGAACTGACCTATCCTCACTAGGGTCGTGGGGGTCCTGGATCCTATTCCAGCCAATCGTAGGCCACAAGGACAAACAACCATTTACGCTCACTCATACCTAGGGGCAATTTACTGTGTCCAATAAGCCTACCATGTATGTCTTTGGAATGTGGGAGGAAACCAGAGTACCTGGAGAAAACCCACGCAGGTCCAGGGGGAACATGCAAACTCCACAGAGTAAGGTCCGATCCTGGATTTGAAACCATGTCCCCCAACTGTGAGGCCAACATGCTAACCACTCGCTCCACCATGACAGGACTTTAATGCCGGAGAAATGGGGGGTCCCCTCCTCCCCGCCATCAACTGCATTAATTGATCGAAGGGCGGCCATGATAGATGTTGATCAAAACAACTGGTCTGGTGACGGATTGGTTAAAGCAACAGTTTTATTGACGCTTGTTTTATGCAGCAGAGCCTGCAGAACTGATTGTGAAGGCCTTAAGGCAGATTTCTGACCCTGGCAACAAAAAATAGCTGAAATGTGATTGGATAGATGCTTAAATATGAAAACACATATTAGGAAGCAGTGTAAGTAGGGGAAAAGCAATGAAAGGAAGCTGAAAATAATTTGTAATTGTAGTATTGATAGACAAATCATAATTAACATCAGTCTGTGATTCAGATATTTTTTAGGCCAGCAGAGAAAGGCCTTGCAGGCCCCGACGGTCCACCACTCCATTAAGGACGCGGCTGTCTCGCACTGTCTTTGCCGCATATCTGAATAAAATTTTATTGCGCTGATTGGAAGTAGGTGTGTACGTGAGAACGGGTCCTCCTGTCTAGAATTTGGTGAACGCAGTCCACGCGAGACTTCCAAATATGTCAAAAACTGCTGCTTGCTCGTTTTTTGATTTTTTTTTCTGGTGGCGGCCAAGCTGAGGAAAAAATATATAAAAACGAAAAACACAAATCTTGCTCTTGAGTCCTTGATGGTGTTCAAGGTAGTCAATGATGCCAACAGAATGAGTAGATTTACAAGAAAAAAAATCTCAATGTGAGTTATCCTTAACCCACTTTGTAGAGATGTGATGTTCATCATGCCATTTCTTACATAGATGGCAGACATCAAGCTGACTGAGCACCTTAAAAGAGACCCCCGTGTTCTTCGGTGACTTGTTTCTTTGATAGCTGCTAGCTAAACTAAGCTAAAGCATGAACAAGCATTCAACAATTTGTTTTGTTTGATAGCTGCTAGGCTAAGCTAAAATAGTTCGCAAAGGTCCAACAAATTCTTGTACGTCCCGGACTTGCTGCTTTGGCAACTGCTAGCTAGGCCAAGCTTAAAAAAAGGTCTTGCTGATAGTGATGGGACGATCGACACTGGTGAGTCAATAGCATGCCAAGAGTTCAAGAGAGAAAGCCCGTATTGGGGCATGTATAGCTTTAAGAAAAAATCACGTGACCAATACAGGAAATGTATCATTTAGGCAAAGTGTTTTGTATAAAAAAATAAACTGTATAAAGGTGTCGTGGGTCTGTTGGATGAACTTTTACGTAATTATTGATAGTTCTAAAGATTTTATTTTTATTTTGATCGTATCATGAACGATTTGTTCTGCACATGCGCTTTAAGCATCGCCTCCCTTTTTTGCCGCAAGTGATTTATGCTCAATTTTATTTTCAATTTAATTCAAACCTGCGCAATAATTTTTGCTAAAACCATACGTCAGACTATTTGATGATTGTTTATTTCCCATGTATCACTCTCTTGCATTTTTAAGCGAATGCCATCGAAAGAAGTGACGCTAGATTCGCGCATGCGGAAATTCATTACTTTGCTCAACCTATGCCTCGCCGGCGTGTATAACATTATCTACTTTACGGCCTTAAATATCCGTCAAAATCATTTTCAAGTCATCTAAGATCTCATTGAAGCTCCACAGCCTACTTTCAATTAGCCTGCTAGCATGTATAGAAAGAAAAAGTCTTCAAGCCATCGAAAAACTAAATTGCGCCCTTCTTTAGCTTAGCCTAGCTAGCAGCTAAAAATTAAATATTATTTAGGAAAATAGACATATCTTACTCACCAAAAATTTGTTTTATTCATACACAAAATGCATATTTTCTTCAAAAAAAATTCAATTACTCTGTGGTACAGATTACAGGTGCATTTCAGGTCCATCAAGAAGTTATTTTCTATCGCCATCAAAGCTAATGCTGACAGTCGAGTCTGACCTGTTGTATTTCTGACATAAATTTTGATTCTTTTTAAGGCTGAAAAAGAAGCAGTGGACACGGGGATGGTCACTATCAAACCCACTAATGTGTACAACTGCCCCATGCTCTCGCTCATCTTTCTGCTGAAGGAAGTCAAGGAGATCAATGGGAGATTTTCCTGTAAAATCATCCATGGCATACATTACAATTAGTTCTGTTCTCAGCCGAGGCAGATCGAATAGTTTACCGTGGCTCTGGGTTAAGATGGAGAAGGCTGCATGTGGGGAAAGTTTTCTAGTATTCCTGAAACTTCTGTGGGCCGAGGAGAGAGAGAAACATACGTTTTTCGTGTTCTTGAAATCTGGTCCGCGTCGGGCAAGTAATTTTGTCCAGAATCCGGTCGTGGAGTTAGTGGTAGTGTGCAGGAGAATCTTGGGCTTGACCTATCCGTGCGCTTGGAGCACCCGCACTGCATTCAGTGGCCTCGTAGATTTCCTCATGTCGGCTCCTCTAGCGCTAAACTGTGTCACAAAACTCCTTTACTCTTGCAGGACAAAACTGTACATCCAGTTTGTTGTTCTGTAGTATTGAAAAAAGCATGTCTGAATGCTCAAAATGCCATTAAATGTTTTAAGCATAAAACAAAATTCACAATCTGTGCTGCTTTAAATCCATCGGCACATCGCACAAAATTATTCAACAGTACAGAGACAAAGAGTACTTTTATTTACATTCTCATCTCTTCCTCCATCACTTCAGCAATGGTTGTGATCAGGTTGCTTTGTATTTTGCCTGACATGCCACTAAACATTTTATCAGTGGACAGGTGGTAATTTAAATCATTTTTTCTCCCAGCAATGAGAGAAAGAAGTTCCTTATAATTTCCTTTGTTTGGGGATGCAGCACTTTCATCGTGTCCCCGGAATGATTAGTCTATCAAACTTTTTAAAATTTCCCTGTTTTTCTTTACCTTTTCGTTGTGGCGTTCTGTTTCCTTGTGCACTTGATCGCTGAACTGTAAATCCACTCGGGTTTCCCCAAAACATTTAGAAAGTACCGTTGCTTTTATGTGTTCGGCAGTGCATTGGTGTCTCGTTGCTGCGTTGGTTATACAAGTCAAATTTGCAAATCCAATGTTGCTCTAAACACCATTATGATCAGTAGAAAATAAAAGGGCACTCCCAGGAATACAATTTGCAGTGTTCCTCAGAGCCCGTGAGCCAGGGGTATTGTTCGTAGTTAGTGGACTGGAAGTGGCGCACAAAAGTTATTAATCATAAAGTGTGACATGCTTAAGTGTTTAAGTTATTAATGATTGCATCTTGGGAATTATGACTAGTTTTGGAGTGGATGTTTATCAGTGTTCGATTATTGATTCCTTGATCCAAATAGCAAGAGTAATATGTTAACCTCTGTATCGGTATTCGATTGTTGATGTCTCAGTGCACATAGCTTGGCAAACACAGGAATTTCCTCATTTACAGTAAAAGTTGCATTGAGGACAACAAATATTCACTGTGTAATTATTTCTCCGTGTTTAGAGGTATGCTGGTTGTTGTAGAGGTCGGATGAGTGTGTGGTTTGCAAGATACAGTGTTTAGCATGTGAGAAAGAAGATCATGTTTAGCAATGATTTTTTACTTTAATGTTTGTGCGTGAATGTGCGAGTCTCGGGTAAAGCACATGGAATAGCATTTAGCATGCTACCTTCGGCCGCCATTACCGTTAGCATGATATGCCGAGTGTCTGATGGTCGTAGGTAAAGAAGTTGCCACGCACATGGAATAGCATTTAGCTCGCTACACTCGGCCGCCATTACCGTGATCATTATAATGTGCAGTGCATGATGGTCGTAGCAAAGAAAGCTATGTTATTGAGATTTCATTGTTTGCCCTGCTGAATAGTTAAGGACTTCTCGAAGTTGTAAAAACACAAGGTAACACGAGTTATGACTGTTTATTGAACGAGTGTAATTGTACATTTCATATTCTAAAGCCTTGCTAAGATATATATTTATATGTGGGTGTAATTGTCCTGTGTTTTGGGTTCTAACGTGTTGTTATCTCTCTCTCTCTCGCCCTCTCTCTCGCCCTCTCTCTCGCCCTCTCTCTCGCCCTCTCTCTCGCCCTCTCTCTCGCCCTCTCTCTCGCCCTCTCTCTCGCCCTCTCTCTCGCCCTCTCTCTCGCCCTCTCTCTCGCCCTCTCTCTCGCCCTCTCTCTCGCCCTCTCTCTCGCCCTCTCTCTCGCCCTCTCTCTCGCCCTCTCTCTCGCCCTCTCTCTCGCCCTCTCTCTCGCCCTCTCTCTCGCCCTCTCTCTCGCCCTCTCTCTCGCCCTCTCTCTCGCCCTCTCTCTCGCCCTCTCTCTCGCCCTCTCTCTCGCCCTCTCTCTCGCCCTCTCTCTCGCCCTCTCTCTCGCCCTCTCTCTCGCCCTCTCTCTCGCCCTCTCTCTCGCCCTCTCTCTCGCCCTCTCTCTCGCCCTCTCTCTCGCCCTCTCTCTCGCCCTCTCTCTCGCCCTCTCTCTCGCCCTCTCTCTCGCCCTCTCTCTCGCCCTCTCTCTCGCCCTCTCTCTCGCCCTCTCTCTCGCCCTCTCTCTCGCCCTCTCTCTCGCCCTCTCTCTCGCCCTCTCTCTCGCCCTCTCTCTCGCCCTCTCTCTCGCCCTCTCTCTCGCCCTCTCTCTCGCCCTCTCTCTCGCCCTCTCTCTCGCCCTCTCTCTCGCCCTCTCTCTCGCCCTCTCTCTCGCCCTCTCTCTCGCCCTCTCTCTCGCCCTCTCTCTCGCCCTCTCTCTCGCCCTCTCTCTCGCCCTCTCTCTCGCCCTCTCTCTCGCCCTCTCTCTCGCCCTCTCTCTCGCCCTCTCTCTCGCCCTCTCTCTCGCCCTCTCTCTCGCCCTCTCTCTCGCCCTCTCTCTCGCCCTCTCTCTCGCCCTCTCTCTCGCCCTCTCTCTCGCCCTCTCTCTCGCCCTCTCTCTCGCCCTCTCTCTCGCCCTCTCTCTCGCCCTCTCTCTCGCCCTCTCTCTCGCCCTCTCTCTCGCC